>NW_010966542.1:1276728-1315800 GCF_000463585.1 Tarenaya hassleriana
GCAGTGCATATATATAGGGTCTTGCGAGAGAATGCTACATGATGATTGAGTATGGTCACTGGTGTGGCCATGAGGCGTATGCCATTTTTATCTTAAGTATTCAAGACAGAAATGTTAGATATGTTCAATGTATGGACGGTCCATTATAAAATAAAAGAGAAACAATGATGTCAAATGCTTACAGGATAAGCACGAGAGTGTCTCATTTTTAGGTAAAGCGACGTCGATGACTATTCAGTGTATATGTGTGTGTGTGTGTGTGAGAGAGAGAGAGAGAGAGAGAGAGAGAGGGAGAGAGAGAGAGGCAATTGCAGACTGAAACAGTGCATAAAAGATTTCATTATTCTCCTGTAGGGTTTCAATTGCCACGTGAATTTTCTCTCTCTACGACAATACAATTAAAGAAAAAAATCATGAACTTGGAAAGAATTTGGTGTCTGTTAAAATTATACAACTTGAGATATTTCATCATTATTGGACTATATAGAATACACAAATATATTTGAATTTGATACCGACAGAATTGTCGTAATTACAAGAATTTACTAGGGTAGGTATATTCAAATTATGATATTATTTTGCATGTCACTTGATATTGTTGACTAAATTGAATTCAATTAAGGAAATATTATTTCACAATTGATTAAATATAATTTTTAATTTTATAGATTCCGTTTTTGTATCCTGTAAGTTTAAAATATTTTGAAATGAAAAAATAACAAAAAACCCACACGAATTTATTAGAATATATTAATATTCTACAAGAATTTTTAATTTAATAAAACCCTATACCCGAATTTAAAATATGTCAAAACCTACTCCAAATCCTAGTAATTTCCAACACGGTTTAAGCGACGCTAAATGTTTTCCATTTTCGTTAAAGCGATATGACGTAAACAATATATATATTATATCATCAAAAACTTGTCACGTGGCTAAAAAATAGAAAAAAAATTAAAATTTTAAAAAAATTAAGAATAAAAATAAAAAATATGTACATGCATGCATACATATATACATACATATACATACACATAAATTGATATACACACATATATATATATATATAAACACATATACATATATATACACACACATATATACATCTATACATATAGATATACATTAATACATGTATTTATATGCATGCATGTCTGTATAGGTCTCTCTCTATATATATATGTTCTTATAACTGTAAGTATGTCTGTATGTATATATGTAAGTCTATATATATGTGTATATATTTTTATTTTTAATTTGTTTTTTTAATTATTAAATTTTACTCGTCGACACACTTTGGGAATTAGATGATACACAAGGGTGAGTACAAATTGGATATTTAAATTTTTTTTATATCCGTATCCGATCTGAATAAATATTCAATTTTGATATCCATATCCGATTCGTAATTTTCGGATATCTGCAATTTTGAATATCCATAAAAGTCACATATATTTATGAATATCTATTCGATATGAAACAAATGAAAAATAAAATTACAAAAACAAACTCAAATACATATAATATGTATAATCTATCAAATATAAACTATCGAAATTCATAATATAAATATTGATCCTAAATCAACTCAAATATAAACACAATAATAATTTACCACATTTAAAGTTCAAAATCCAAAATATTATCATCATAACTTTCATATTCAAAAGATTAAAAATCCTAAATTTTCATATATAGAAAACATATCTTGAATCTTTATCAAAAATTTGTAAAGATAAATCATTCTAAACTTCTATATCAAATGATTCATTTATTTAATAATATTAGTAAAAAATACGTATCATATAGGACATGTCAGAAAATTCGATTTTGATATTTGTATTTGATTCGTATCTAATAAATATTTTGAAATAAATATTTGTATCCAATTCATGAATTTTGGATATCTAAAATTTTGATCCAAATACAAATCAAATAACAAATCGGTTCTAGTTTTTTGGATATTATGTTCATACCTAATGATGTGTATTGTTATTTCACCTGTCACACTAATGAAAATGATAGAAATTTAAAGATTTTTAGAATTTATCTATTCAAGTTTTATTTTTTTATTTTAGTTAATAATTTTAGAATTTGGTGTAAGTATTTGAGACATTTTAAGTTCGAACGAATTTAATTTTATCAAATTAAAAACTTGTGCAAGAGATTGACATATTTCTAAATTTGCGTTGGTTTTTGTTATTCTCCTTTGAAATACATAACTATCTTCACCATTTCAATTTTTTCTACTACATACACTCAAAGATTTTATAAAAAAATCATTACAAACCCTATAATTTTTTTTTGATGGTTCAAACCCTATAATTTTATATCCATTCTACAATACTCAAAGCTATTCATAAGCATTCAAGTATTATTTATTTTTTAGTATATTTTATGTTTTCTATTTAACATACTGTTATGTATTATTGTTTTTTTGTTGTTGCAAAAAGTCACATATTGTTATCAAAATTTTAAATAAATATCATATAAATATATAAAATTTAAAATTTTCAGATAAATACAAAATTTCTTCCTAATTCCTTTATTATACCTTCAACTTCTTAAAAATAATGAAATTAAAATCTTGAACTTTTAAAAGACTTTTAAAACCGCCGTAAATTTAAATTCTAAATTTTAAATAACTTCTAAAAGTCATCATATGACATGATTGTTTTTTAAAATCATTTAAAACATTTAGTTTAATTTGCAATTTAAGAAGAGTTCATATTTTTTTTTAAAATTAATAGTTTATGTATTTATTTGTTATTTTTTTTATAAGTTTGTGTGTGATGTGAAAAAAACTGTTTTTGGGTATTGGTTGGAATATGATATAATTTTGTGTTCCAAATAAAAAATAATATTTCTGAATAAAAAATTCCCCAAGGATAATGGAGCTCAGCCACTTTTTTCCCCCAAAACACTATAATTGCATGAAAACCTGCCCCTTGTTTTTAATAATGTTTGAATCTAAGAATTTTCTTCTATAATAATCCTAAATAATCATTATTTAATCCACGACTATTGTTAATTAGCCGCAAAAAAATTAGATTTTGGTTATACTTTGATTTGATTATTTATGATATCAATTATTTAGATTTTATAAAAAAATATATCTAAATTTTTATATGAATTTTATATCAACGTTTCGATATTCTACATTGATTCAATTTTTATTTTAAAAATATTAATTTATTCAAACTTCCATTTCTTTTCGTTTCCATCTTCGATTTCTTATTTTATTAATTTAATTTGAAATTTGACACCGAGATAAATTATGTTTTTCTCGAATTATATACGCAATATATCTATTATAAAATATTCCAAATAAACCTTGTTAGTTTCATTTGTTATATTACGTCTACATAAAATAATACCACCTAACTAATTGCTGGACCGAACAATCTATTCCATTGCATCTTGAACTCTATTTCCCTCCCACGTCTCTCTTCCTCTTAGACTCGCAATAACGTTTGAGATGAATAAAAATATTATACTTAATATATATATATATATATATAGATTCAAACTTTTAAGTGAAATATATTTTATTTTGAAGAATATAAAAAAAATACAGATTTGTAAGTCAAATACAACCATTAATTAAGCCTTCCGTTTTACACTTCCACATCATTGTTTTGATTATCTCCCAACTGAAAATTCAATTGAAAGTTGCATCATTATCATTATCATTATTCATCACTAAGCTGGTGAAACTTGGTCTCTAATCATGTTATGGCTCATATGCACACACGATTGGCCCAAGTGTACGGAATAATTAAACAACATTTAACATATGTCAGCAGCGACAATAACGTCAAAATGCAACCACCATATAATAAGTAAGTAATTATCATTTAACATTTCCACAACCACAACCATAAATGTCATAATGGGCATTATATGGATATTTTGCTTTGAGGCTAACGATATTTTGTGTGACATATATTTGTTTATATATGTATCCGAGATTGATCTCTTCCCTTGTTCAAAAGCAAACGCATACATACATACATACATACATACATACATACATACATACATACATACATACATACATACATACATACATACATACATACATACATACATACATACATACATACATACATACATACATACATACATACATACATACATACATACATACATACATACATACATACATACATCACACGCACGTACGTGCATGCATATACACGTACGTGCATGCATGCATACATACACATATATATATACACACACGTACACGCAAATTAATTTGCTTTTATTCCATTTCAAAATTCAATGAATTTATTTGGTTTTTAGTTTGATTCAATAATTTAGATTCAAATTAATTTTGATAAAATTCTAACCAAATTGGACTAAATCAAATTATAAATTTGTTAAATTTCATTACATAGTTTTTTTTTTATAATTTTTTTTCCTATCCTTATTTAATTTGAATTATATACAGAATCTGGACAACATATTATTAATATACTGTTAGTAAATTGCAGAAATTCCGTGCAATTTTGTCGTTTTGTGAACCTCGTGTGGTAAAATTAATAACGCATACCTCATAAAAGCACGACGCTAACCGCCATTCATAGCAAAAAGCCCATCACCTTTACAACTTTGAATATACCATCCGAGAAAAAATAAATCCAATGGTATATGGAATTTAAAGTTAATTTCGAGTTTGTTTTTATCTTCTAGAATATTTGAAAACAAGTATGAATTCTCTCGACGATTTTTGAAAAACCTTTGAGTTTTACATCTTTTTAAAATCTTATAAACTCTTACCTCTAATTTAATTTTTTATAATCGGGTATCTTTACTCGAAATTCAGATGAATTCCAGGATTGGGAGTAAGACAAATGATTTGAATTACGTTTTTCTCCCCAACTTGAGACTCGAATTCGGGATGAGACAAACGTTTTGCATCCCAATTACACCGGTTGAACTAACCAAATTGAATATATATATATATTTTTGACACACAAAAATATTATTTATATTTTTTTTAATTCCTTTTTTTGTCACTTTCCTTACTCATATAAAATAACTCAGATTTTCAAATCTTTTACAACAAATATTGAAATCTATGTAAGAGAATATTTTAGGCTATTATAAACAACAACTATTAAAAATATTTCAAAATATATTCATGCTTTATATTAGAACCTTTTAAGATATATTCATTACAATAATTCTGATGCATGTGAATCAGAACGATAGAATAGGAATGTAGCAGTGCATATATATACTTTGCTGCAGCATGCATCTGCAGACTAAACTGTCTATTTCTAAAGTAGTTGAACTATATGTGCATCCATCACTTCCATTTAGCGAACACTTAGATATTCAAATTGTATTTTTTTTAATACCAAAAAGAGAAAATAAATAAAAAGCATCCTGCAAATAAATTTCCCTTTCAAAAGCATCCACTTGGGGTTCTTTTTTCCCCATTGTGAACTAACTCTCTCTCTCTCTCTCTCTCTCTCTCTCTCTCTCTCTCTTTCATAGCATATAGACTCATTCGGAGCACATTGCCTGTGCTGTCCTTCTCAACTCTCTGCTCGTCCTTTGCTTCAGCAAATGTACTCTCTCTCTCTCTCTCTCTCTCTCTCTCTCTCTCTCTTATCATACAAACATATGCATGCAAATGCAGATTCTCTTCAACTAAAACTGTGTTATACATGGCTAACTAATCACCACATCTCTCTCTCTTTTTTTTTTCTTTCTAATTATAATTTTTGCAGGGATTGCTTTCACATTTTGTGGAACACGGCTTTCTCGCCTCTATAGGCAACTCCAGATTTTATTGTTTTCTTTGCTTTTTCTTTTTTCCTTCTCGTTTCGGTTTTGAGGAAGAGCAGAATATGTAAGTCTCATTCTCAAATGTGTTTTTAGGGTTTAACTATCCATTGGTTCAACCTCAAAAAAGACATGGCCAACACCAATGACCTTGTGTTTTGGCCTTACAATGACCATTCCTCGCGAATACTGCCAGCCTTTATCCCCTCCCCTTCCTTTCACGGCATCTTGAGTAATCCGAACCCGAAACCAATATCCGAAGCCATTCCTCAATTTGAATTCGACCCAGAAAGCCTTTACGCCGTGTTCCTCCAACCGAACAATGAAAACGATAACCGAAATCCTTATCACCATTATCAAACATCTCTAAATCTCCTTCCCTTGAACAAGACGGTGGAAGACCAAAGCTTTGACGCCTCAGAGACCAACGTTCGCATGGAAGATTCCAAGGAAATCTCGAATCATCGAGTCCCAACTCAAGCCTCTAAGAAAAGAGCAAGCAAAACGGATAGGCATAGCAAAATCTACACGGCGAAAGGGCTTAGGGACCGAAGGATGAGACTGTCGCTTGAGGTGGCTAGAGAGTTCTTCGGCTTACAAGACATGCTCGGATTCGACAAAGCAAGCAAGACAGTCAGCTGGTTGCTCACACAAGCCAAGCCCGAGATCAAGAAGCTCGCAAGAAGCCCCCCACAGCAATTTAACAATGGTTTGAGCAGCGAGGAATCGCAAACGCGTAAGCAAATACATACCCTTTGCACTTAGACCTAAAAAGTTTCGATCTTTGTCGCTCTAAACTTATGTCTATAACTATTGAAGGACGGCCTGATCTCGACGAGGTTGCATCTGGCTGGATCGGCCAGGAAGGAAGCAACATGAACAAGGGTACGCACTAAGGCTTACGCTTTTGTCGTTTTAGCATATTATAAAGTTTCAATCTTTATAACTACAAGCTTATTATAATTTTGCGTCGATTTAAGACATGCCCACAAATCTATGCGAAGTTGCATCAGCAGCAACGAAAGAGATGGAGGAAAAGTCGGCCAAAGATAAGAAGAAGAGATCACAATCGAGAAACCCTATCTTAAGGAAGATCCCAAAGGACGCTAGAGTGAAGGCGAGGGAGCGAGCTAAGGAGAGAACGAAAGAGAAGTTAATGATGAAGGAAAGATCAGCATCAGAAGCTGTGGTTCATCATATGAAGACCAGCGACGTGAACGACCACTTGGGCACGAACTCGAACTGGAGTTCTTTCGAAACCGGAGAGGATTCTGTCCAAGGGATGGAAGAACCGAGCCCTAGCAATGGATTCGTTGCTTGTAATAACACGGGGATGAGTGACGTGGCACAAGAGTCTATGACTATAATCAACAAATGGAGCCCTTTCTCGATCTTTAATTAATTACCATCAAAACCACCGATCACCTGCTTCCATGGAGGTACGTTCTTGAATCATATATCATATGACAACACAAGATTCTTAAATTTAATTTTTTTTTATAGATTTTAATTTAAATGAGTCGTCAAACTTGTCACTACACAAATTAATAAAAAGATAGTTCATATCCCAGATTAAAACCCGTATTACAGGAATTCTTCTAGTTTAATTTTTTGTCGGATTCTAGTAACTAAAACAAAATTATGTATAGGAGAGTTCTATGTCACCGGTTCCTTTCAACTTATAATTATGTTAAATGATGTATGCAGCGATTCTAAATATGCTTCAATTGTGCATAAATGATACATTAATAACCTTTGCAGTAGAAGGTAAATGCAAAAGGTTTTCGGTGTTTTCATTGATACCAAACGAGCGAAATATATACAGGAGAAAGAATATTGTTGTTGCTAGATATAAGGAAACTAACAGATAAAAGTATATCAGGTTGTTTAGATAACAATCTCTATTACTCCCCCTCAAGATGGGAATAAAGAGAATGAGTTCCCATCTTGGACAAGAGATGTCTGAAATGATCCGCAGTTACCGCCTTTGTAAGAAAATCAGCAAGCTGGTCACGCGAGGAAACATGCAGCGGCTTGAGAAAACCATCCTTGATTTTGTCTCGGACGAAATGACAATCGAGCTCAATATGTTTCGTGCGTTCGTGATAAACTGGGTTATTAGCAATATGGACTGCAGATTGATTATCGCAGAAAAGCGAAATCGGTTGAGGACAATGAATATTCAGATCTTTCAGCAAAGCGGCAATCCAAACAAGTTCACAAGAAGTCTGCGCCATGGCTCTATATTCGGATTCTGCTGAACTACGGGAAATTGTACGTTGTTTCTTAGACTTCCAAGAAATCAGCGAACCACCCAAGAAAACGCAGAAACCGGTGACCGAACGTCGCGAGTCGGGACAAGCCGCCCAATCGGCATCAGTATAAGCGCTGAGACGAAGATCTGAATTAGCCGGGTAAAGCAGTCCTTGACCAGGTGAACCTTTGAGGTACCTCAAAACACGATAAGCGGCCTGTAAATGATCAGACCGAGGCTTGGACATGTACTGCGAAAGTTTGGTAACAGCGTATCCGATGTCTGGGCGAGTTATGGACAGATAGATGAGCTTCCCAAGAAGAGCTCTGTAGTGAGTCGGATCAGAAATGATATCCCCAGAGTCTTGGCCAAGTTTCAGACCGAATTCCATGGGAGTAGAGAGAGGCTTGCAACCGAGCATGCCAAAGTCTTCCAAGAGCTCGAGGGTGTACTTGCGCTGGCAAATCGATATTCCAAGTTTAGATCGGGCAATTTCTAAACCGAGGAAATAACGCATATCCCCAAGATCTTTCAAAAGAAATTGCGACTGCAGACACTGCTTCAAGGCGTGAATCAGACCAGCATCATTGCCAGTAATCAAAATGTCGTCGACATAAATCAAAACCGCAACAAAAGATGAGCCCTGCGTCTTAGTAAAAAGAGAATGATCATTCTGGGACTGAACATAACTCGCAGAAAGAAGAACCTGTGAAATCTTGATGTTCCATTGGCGCGATGCTTGTTTAAGTCCATAAAGGGACTTGTGAAGACGACAAACCGATCCTGCCGGAAAAGACTCCCCCTTAAGATCAGCAAACCCAGGAGGAAGAGACATATAAATCTCCTCAGATAAATCGCCATTGAGAAAAGCATTCGATACATCCATCTGCTGAATCAACCAACCTTTCGCAGCAGCCAAGGCCAACAATGTGCGTACCGTGGTCATCTTGGCGACGGGACTGAATGTCTCCAAAAAATCAATGCCTTCGATTTGTGTAAACCCCTTTGCCACTAGTCGAGCTTTATGCCGTTCAACAGAACCATCGGGGTTGAATTTTGTCTTAAACACCCATTTACATCCAATGGGGCGCTTCCCTGCAGGCAAAGAACAAACAGACCAAGTCTTTGTACGAGAGAGAGCATCCAGCTCCGAGAGCATGGCATCTCTCCACTGAGAAAATTTCGCGGCCTTTGTATAAGAGGTAGGTTCAGGGAGGACAGAGGTAGATAAAACAAAGGATTTATAAGAAGGGCTAAGGTTATCATAGGTAAGGCATGAAGATAGAGGGTAAATCGATGAAGGTGAATCAGCCAGGGGTTTGTTGTGGGTAATCATGTAACAGTGATAGTCGGATAAATAACCTGGAGGTCTGGTAAGTCTGTTGGGACGAGCAGATGTCTCTGAAACAGGAGATATCAGATCCGAAGAAGCAGAAGAAATAGACAGAGGAGACGCAGAGCAAGAAAGACCCGATGAATCTGAAGTCGAAGGAACAGACACAGAAGAGGAAGGAGCAGAAAATTGAGAACTGGGAATGAAAGAATCAGGAAACGAATCGTACAAATAAAAGGGAGATGGAGAAACTGGAAAAAGGTTCAAGACAGGAGATGGCAGAGGTGATGTCTTGAAAGGGAAAGTGGTCTCGTGAAAAACAATGTTACGAGATACAGACACGACATTATTTTCTAAATCAAGAACTTTATAGCCTTTGGTACCACTAGGATAACCAATAAAAACACAAGGGCGAGCCCGAGGAGAAAATTTATGACGATCTTTTAAATAAGTTGAAACATAACATAAACATCCGAAAACTCTGAGTTGCTCATAATCGGGTTTAGTGTGAGTAAGAACTTCAAAGGGAGTTTTATTTTGAAGAACAGCCGTAGGAGTTCGATTGATTAAAAAAACGGCAGCAAGGACACATTCTCCCCAGAAAGGTAAAGGAATATTTGATTGAAAAAGAAGAGATCGAGCAACATTTAAAATGTGTTGATGTTTACGTTCGACAACCGAGTTTTCTGCGGTGTGTAAGGACACGAAAAATAATGAAAAATCCCATGTTGCAGCAAAAGATCGGTAAAAGCAAGTTCCGGGGCATTGTCCGTCCGAATAGACTTAATACGAGAAGAGAATTGCGTTTCAATAAAAGTGATAAACTGTGGAAATTTAATTGAAACGTCACTCTTATTACGAAGAAGATACACCCATGTAACTCGTGTACAATCGTCAACAATGGTAAGGAAAAACCGATGTCCATCCACAGTAGAAGTATGGAAAGGACCCCAAATGTCGAGATGCAACAAATCAAATGGGCGTTGTGACAAACGAGCAGATTGAGGAAATGAAAGAGCTTTCTGCTTAGCCAAAGGACAAATCGGACAATGCAGATTATTTGCTGGAGAAAAACGAAGCTGGTTGGAACTTGCAAGACCATGAATCTTTATGTTGGAAGGGTGACCAAGACGAAGATGCCATATGTCTATGCTTGCTGAAGAAAGTGCCGTGCATAAACGAGAAGGAAACGAATGAGCAGAAACAGGGGCTGTTTCAAGGAGATAAAGATCATGACAACGTCTACCCGTGCCAATCGTCAATCCCCGAGAAAGGTCCTGAATCACAAATGAGTCACAGGAAAAAATAACAGAAATAGAATTGCGTTTGGTTAGTGAACTCACGCTCAGTAAATTAAAATGAAAGCTGGGAATAAACAAAACCGAAGAAAGAGACAGAGAAGAAGAAATGACAACTGTGCCAGATTGCAAGACAGGAATTAGAGATCCATCTGGCAAAGTGACTGAAATCGGAGGAATATCTTGTAATTCAGAGAACATAGCTTGCTCACAACAGACATGGTTGCTGGCACCTGTATCTAGAATCCAGGTAGCCGAAGAAAAAGAAATATTTGGTGCAGAGCTGGAAAAAACAGGGCTAAAAAAAATTGTACCTGATGGATCGGGTTGGGAGGCCGCGACATTAGACTCAGCAAGAGAGCTGCTCAGCCCTTTGAGCTGGGAACTGAACTCTGTAATCAAGGACCGGGCTTGTTCCAATGCAGATAAATTGTCGGAACCACCTACAACAGGGGTCGAAGCAGTGCCAACAGAAACAGGGATCTCTGTACCGATCATATTGATATGAGGTAATGCAGCCTCAGGAGGGAAATTGCGAGATTGGGCAGAGAGTTTGCCACGGGAAGACCACGAGCCAGAAGGACCAGATTTATAACCTTGCGGATATCCATAAATTTTGAAGCATTTACTGACCGTATGTCCGACCATGCCGCAATGAGTACAGTGAGGCCGAGGACGAGCAGAGGATGGAGCCCGAGACTGAGAGGACACAGTGGAATTCCGTATGCGAGAATTCGAGGACTGAAGCTGAAATGCAACAGAATCGGTGGGAGCCGGATGCTGAATCTGTTGATGTTCTTCTTGAGAAATCAAGTTGTAAGCTTTAGTGATGTCCGGTAATGGATCCATCATTAAGATCTGACGGCGAGCGGGTGTGAAAGAATCATTGAGACGCATCAGAAAACGGACGACATTGCGTCTATCCAACAGATCCTGCCATTTGCGAGCCATGCCGCAAGAACAACCACCACACGTACACAGAGGTAACGGCTCATGATTCTTGAGCTCCTCCCATAAAGACGTCAGTTTAGTAAAATATGCATTCAAATCAAACGAACCTTGGTGTAGGCTGTCAATCTTCTGTTGGATATGATAGATCTTCGAGATATTGGTTTGCTTGAATCGATTTTCCAAATTCAACCAAACTGCCCGAGCATTGTCGAGGTAAACGATGAGACTGGCAATGTCCGGGGATACGGCGTTGTTGATCCAAGTACAGACAAGATCGTCACAACGTGACCAAAGACCTGAATCAATATGAGTGGAAGAAGGCTGGGGAATAGACCCATCAACAAAACCAAGTTTATTCTTGGCATTAAGAGCTTTCGACATGGATCGGGACCAAACATTATAATTTGATTCGCCAATCAATTTCTCAGAAATGAGAGAAATACTGGATGTATCCGCTGCATGTAAGAACAACGGATTGGAATATGGATCAAGGGAATTTGATCGAACAGGAGATAAAGAAGAGGCCTGAGGATCTGTATGATCAGAACCAACGTCATCAGATGTAGATGACATGGTGGGAAAATAAAATTAAGGAAAAAATAAGCGGAGGGTATTAAATCTCTGATACCATAATAACCTTTGCAGTAGAAGGTAAATGCAAAAGGTTTTCGGTGTTTTCATTGATACCAAACGAGCGAAATATATACAGGAGAAAGAATATTGTTGTTGCTAGATATAAGGAAACTAACAGATAAAAGTATATCAGGTTGTTTAGATAACAATCTCTATTATACATAAATATTAATTTGTTGTCACTTCGCATGGTTGCAAATGTTTTATAACCAACACATTATGCATTTATTTTAATATGGTGAAAGGAACAAGTGCAACGTTTGTAGTGAATAAAACACACATACACACATATGCATGTGCATGTTTATGTATACCCAAATATACATAGCTTATAGGCCACGTGATCTTTTCTTGCAAACATGTGTATATGTAATGTATATATATGTTTGTATATATTATATATATGACCGAACATGATGTGTTTGTGTTGCACTTTGTTGAGTGCGGCCATGGTGTGCTCGGTGTGTTTTTATTTTTATATATCATTTTTTTTATGGCTAATAGTTATACACTTAACATCTCACCAAACGACCAAAAAATAAATAGGAATTAATTAAGTCTTCGTTCGATGATTAATGTTTGATTTTATGATCGTATCTGGCAGTGTCAGTTTACGGATCTTCATCAATTCTCGGGGAAGCCAAGGAATGCCTTCTACAACTCACGAATCATGTGTTGAGGTCGATTAGCTTATGATATATCTCAAATTAATATTTGGGGTCGATCCATATATAATTATGAAGTATTCTTGCCTTGGATTAGGGATATCATCATCATCATCATTATTATTATTATTATTATTATTATTATTACTATTACTATTATTATTATTATTATTATTATTATTATTATTTTTCTTCGTTGAAATTGCCTTTTTCTTATTTTCATCATATATTATTGTTTCTGTTCACTCTCACTGTAACTTCTTTCTATATAATTACACTCTCACTATAATTTCCTTTCTCGTCATATGGTTTCTTTTCACCGAACTTTCATGTAAATATTACGTGAAATTTCGGTACAAAAACTACCTTATATACTCATCCCATGCATATAATATAGACCTAGCTATCGATATATTTAATTTTATGTAAATATTACGTGTATATAACCGTTTGTTAATGCAGTTTATTTAATTTTCAATATTCTGAATGCACTAGTTAAACTGAATGGATAGATTTTTCCTCGTAATGTCACTTAAATCAAGCTTATTCTATTGGGGTGTATATCGATATATATATTTGGATATATCTAGTTTTCTTATTTTGATGGATTTGGTGGAGATTTGTTCCTCGTATCTCTAGGGTTTGTTAACATTCTCTGTACAAATATTCGACCAGTTCGACATAATGCAACACACACAATTCTTTTCCACACGTCGGCTCTTTTATATGTTCCATGAGCATTTGATTTTTGTTTCTTTTTTCTATTATAGGAATTATGAGAATCACTCCATGAATAAAAACTTTTCTTCGATGGAGTTTTAATTAACGTTTATATATATAGAAAAATTAATTTGGGACTAATGCAATGTTGATGTTGATGATATATAGAAAAATTATAATATAGACCTATCAATATATTTTATCGAGAACATAAAAGTAAACTCATAATATGAATCCCTATCGATATGTACGAATCTCTAGAAATTGGGAAGTATTCTTGATCAAAACGTATGATTTTTTGTGGTATTTTAGACAAATGAAAATCTTGAAATTCATCGTTCCGTCTATGTATGACAATAAATCATATTTTTATTGGAAAATAAAATATAGAAACTAAAAAGAAATAAAAGTAGAGAAAAATAGAACAAGAACAATTTTATTACTACATCTTTTTTTTAATTATTACATTAAAATAAAAATAAAATACATATTTATAAGAAAATTAAGAAACGAAGTAAAAAAGAAATATAGATACAATGGAAACAAATCAGATACATAATATTTGACATAATAATATTGTATTCATTATTATTCTCAATCATATCTCAAAGTCTTATTTTGCTCCTGTCACATTCATTTTTCTATTTTAACAATTAAAAAAATAGATTTTTTATACTTTCTAAAATATCCATAAAATAATAGAAAATTAAATCTTTTGTTATCTACATATCCATCCTGAATTTTTTAGAAATTATTATTTAGAATCATTCACTAAATAATCACGTTTAATGCCTAAATAATAATAATAATAGTTAGAATCCAGTGGAAAATCCATGAGTCAATATATCGAGAGGTTGAGAATACGACTTCTTGTATGCTCATCTGTGGTTCGTTAGATATGACTAATTTTTTTTGTTAACGATAAATCTTATATACATAAATAATGTTACAATAGAGATTACCAAAGGTAATACATATATTAAAATTCATCATAATCAACAAAAAAAGTAAAACAAAGAAGACTGAAATTTAAATAATAAGTCATGGTGCATAAAGTGAGAAGTAGATGCAATATGCAATATGTCTTGTAAATGACCTATGTTGGATGGTAAGAATCACTAAATTCTACCTTTTCCCTTTCAAACTTTTCCGATGAGTGTAAAATCTGTAGAATCCAATGAGATATTGACATCACGAGAACGTAGAACACGCTGAACTCCTTGAACTGTGACAACAGTGGAAGAACGAGCTTGTACGACTAATTTACCTTTTACGTATATCACGAATTCGTTCACATCGATAGAGATTTATCTAATCAGTATATACGACATGTAAAAGTTAGGTTATCCGCCATATAAAAAAAATAAAATCCAAAATATTAGAAAATCAAGATTTTGTATATTTATTTATTTATATTGTACGTTTGAACTTTAGAGACGTGACTGAATTGGACATACGCACATGTGTCGTGATCCATCGAGTGGGTCCAAAGTCTTGCTTCCTCACTTATATGTTAAGAATATGTTTGTCCATTTCTATTCTTTGATGTTATTCTCATGAACCTGGATTGAACCCACACTGTCACATTGACCTATAATTAATTTGGTTAGATAAATTTATTTTCTTATATTAAAAACATCTAACTTCAAAATTAGGAATTGACAAAATTAAATAAAAAAACCCATCACATAATTGGATATCTAAATAATCAGAGTTCAAATTCGAATAATATATATATAGCAGTCGTGGTTTAGTTTCGAATTTGAACATGTATTTTGACATTCGAATACCTGTAACTATTGCCAAATACTATATTTTTATATTTATTCACATTTATACCACTAAAATTTATATAAGTTATTTTTTATTTTGGTCTCAAAAAAATATCCGATAAATAAAATAGATTCGCTTATCCATAATTTTCAGATTCTAATTGTTATATAGATTTTTTTATCCATTTAAATTCGGAATTAAATTTATTGTTCTAAATTTTTTTAAAAATTCTACCACGGCGACCTCTGTTAGCTACTATAAGAATTATTCCTAGAATTTATATAAAAAATGTTATCCAATAATTTTTGTGTGAAATTTAATATTGAGAATTATGGAGAATTAATTTTTATAGAGTATTTTATCATATTTTTTATTTGATTTGAATTTATCTATTATTTATGTTATTGGGATAGAAATAAATTTTTTTATTGGAAATAAATTACATTATCTATTTAAATTCTGTTGATAACCAATAATATATAACATATTATTTATGACATCTTGATTTATGATAAGGATGGTAAGTGATTGTCGATGCAAGCGAAAGGGACAAGAAGTGGTTCTCCAAAAACCACTAGATCAGAAGGATACGGGGATAAATCGAACATACCAAGGGTTGTGCAGGTATATGACTACACAACCAATGATAGTTTAAAATAATTGATTGAGCTACTCATACCAACAAGATGTATCTACCTTTTCGATTGTCTATTTGGAATAACTCCAAAGTTAATCGTGTTTGTGCTAGAGCAATCAAATGATGGGTGATTTAATGGGAAGCGGTTATCGATATATGTGCAAGTGAGAATAAACCACACTTAAAGGTCTCATACTGGTATGTAAATGTAGTTTCAACGTTCGTAACGGTTGCGAGGCGATACAAATGGTATCCGAGACGATACTCTTCCAGTACAGCGTGGTTCGAGGACGAATCAGATGAAAGCTGGTGGGCCTGTACATCCCGAGTTATGATGAGGGTGGAAAGTGATCGTCGTAACAAGCGGTACGGACAAGCAGTGTCTCCCTGAAGTCCATTAGACCAGAGAGATATATATGAGGATGAATCGAATACACCGAATGAGAGAGATCCGAAGATTGTGTAGGTATGAGGCTACACAATCAATGATACCTTAAAAGAATTGATTGAGTTACTTATACCAACAAGATGCGTCTATCTTTTTGGTTGTCTATCTTAAGAGAACTCCAAAATTAAATATGATCGCGATAGGACAATCTAAGGATGAGTGATCTAGTGGAAAATATTTTTCGTTATGCATGCGAGTGAGGACAAACCACGTGAAAAAGTCTCATGTTGATATGTGAGGATCGTTCAACGTTTGTAACGTTCGTGAAACATTACATTATTCGACAAACTTTGATATAGAAACAAAGTCTGGTTACATTAATTGAAATGGGTTCTATTATCTTTCACAGAAGATGATGGTTGTAGACAAGTGAGTGTAACTTAAAGAATTTTTAGGTGATAAGATTTATAATATTGAGGTGCAAGCACAAACCTCATTCTATAACTAATCAAAAATATTCAAGAAGCCTATATGATGTGTCATTCTGCAGAAGAAAAAATTTATAACTTTTCATAGGAGATCAGATCAAATGATTATGTGAGATTTCTTCAAAAAATTGGATATTGTTGCAAGAAAAAGAAAAATATGTTAATTCTTTAAAGCAGAAAAAACTAAGTCATAGTCTTTGAATTTGTTTGTATATTGCAATGTGTATTGAGGAATCGAATTGTATTCCTTGGTGGAAAATCTGAGTAAAACAAATTCAAATCTAGTGAGATTGATTTAGGACTAAAACCCTATCGAGATATAGATTGACTCACATTGAGTGATCTGAATTCGTATATCTAGGTGCAAGTGTGTGTTGGTGTTGTTTTTGTGTACAAGAACATAAATCATCCACAAATACTCAAAATCAATTCTAATCAAACCCTAAATACATACACTCTGTGACAAGAACCAATTTCCTAGAATTCTAAAGAACAAAGAAATAAGAATTAGGGTTTAGTTGCGGATATTTTTGTTAATGTAATTCTTTTTTGGCTGCGTTTTCTTTCAAATCTGTACAAATTGGTTACAATCGGAGTCATCGTCGTTAGTAGAACAGCAACCCGAGCCCCGTCGCTTTTGGTGGTATTTGATAATCGAAGTCGAACTTGTAATTACGTTTATATCTCCGATGACCATTGCTGGTGGTATTGTGTGCTTAGTTCGAAAAGATGCGTCTGGGGCGCGCCTAGGCGCTGGAGGCGCAGATGTGCAAGGGGATTCGCATCTTCATGTATAGGCGATGCGAGATACAGGATGCAACGAGAGGTGCACCTCCGACATGTAATTTTGCACTTTTTCAAAAGAAAGTGGAGAAGATGAACAGTGCAGACCGTAACATACATTTAATTCATGTTAAATGCTAATGTAAAGTCAAACACAAAGTATTATTTTTGTATGGATAATAGGTGAAAAAAGATTTAAAAAATATATATGTATTAATTATAATTTTGAAGTATATAAGTTTATTTAAGTCATACTAATTAAAATATGTGTTATATTATTAATGTATTTCAATTTAATTCATTTTGATTAAATTTTAGTTTTCATTTTAATTAATAATATATATATATAGAATGTTATGTAAATAAATAAGTTTTTCTTTATATATATATATATTTTTTTTCAGATTTATATATATAATAAATGTATACTATATTAATTAAACTGTATAATTGATGACTATATATATATATATATATATATATATAACTATGTGTCTCATAGTGCGTTCGCCTCACACCTCGGACCTCGGGATTTTAGACCTTTTGCGTTTCGGGATGCCTCATGCATTTTACAACTAAGATCGTATGTGAGGTAGAAATCAGAGATAAAAAGAGCAAGAGGGACAGAAACACCAAAGGAGAAGGAAGAGCATTCGTGAGGCTATGGTTAGGTTGCATATTTCGAACAAGATACGAACTAAGGGGGTAAACATTCTTGTGGCTATGGTTAGGTTGCATTCTTCGAACAAGAAACGAACTAAGGGGGTTTTATCTTAGTTCTGTGGGCTGAGTTGTTTTTTGGGTGGTGGACCACAAATATAGGTGGGCTCCGACCACACTAAAGATTTATGTTTTTTAGTGTCTAAACATTAGAGAAAATCAAGTAGAAGCGATTGAACCATAGAGGGACGAGAATACAAGGGAACTTTTTAATGGCACTAGAAGATAAGGAGAGGTGTTTTGGTATTAGAATCGGGTTAGGTTCGAGAATGGTTCAATTCGGTTCTTTGAATTTTACAAAAAATATGTATCAATCGGTTATTATACTATATTATCGGTTCCAGTTTGGTTCAGTTTTGGTTTTTGTTAAAAATATTAGATATTTTTAAGGAATTTTTTGTTTTTGCTTTTTTTAATTCGGTTTGATTATGGAAAATTCGGTTTTCTAAAAAAGTACCGTTAAAAAATTTTGGACGATTCGGTTCGGAAAAATAACTTCATTTTTCGGTTCAGTATGGTTTGATTCCAAAGAACTATACTGAAATGCCCATCCTTACTAGAAGGTTTGGTTAGAGGAGAAATGATGTTAGAATTGTTAAGGGAGTTCAAATATCAGTGAACAAAAATTCTAAAAAAATTATCCAGATATCTAATTTCAATACAAATGAACCATAATAAATCATCAACTATCGTGAAAAAATAATGTTCGCCAAACTTAGTCTCAATAGAATACAGTCCCTATTAATCATAGTGAATAAGTGAAAATAATTTATCAGTTGAATCATGACTATTTGGAATACGTTACGAGTGTGTTTCGCTATAACACATACATCACAAAGAATATTTTTATCAAAATATTGACCAGTAAAATCTAAAATATATGATAAATGAGAAAAACAATTTCAAATAGATGTCCATCTATTTCATGCATAAATCACGTTTATTTTCACTTGTAATCTATTTCATGCATACGTGATCGATAGCATAAAATTGGAACACTCCATCACACTCTACACCCAATCCAAGGAGAATATTGTAGAAGGATATTGTATCACACCAACTCCATCAGATAACGTAACAAAATACTTTTGGAACGAATTAATTTTGCAATCGAAATGAGTCTGCATTGCAAAGTGGGGACATAAAAGAACATCACGAAGCATCAAACTATGTGAGATGACTAAATCTCCAATATGAGAAGCCATCATTTCTAATCCATTTAACAAATTAATCGGATGATGAATTAGATTACGAAAATTTGACAATAATGACTTGATAACCGTCATATGATGTGAATGTAACGATCCACGACCGCTATAAAATATTGAAACTTCCCACACACAGCGACATGAGACCTTCCAACATGTCTTTCCTCACTCACACGTAAACTGAGACACTTTCCAATAGGTCATTCATCCTGAGATTGCTCTAGAGTCAGCACGCTTAACTTTGGAGTTCTCTCGAGATAGTCAACCGAAAAGGTAGGTACACCTTATTATTATGAGTAGTCCAACTAATCATTTTATGTTATCTCAGACCATGTAGTCTGAACCTATATACCCCTCGGATCTCTCTTATTTTGGTGTGTTCGATTTATTTTGGTGTGTTCGATTCGTTGTCCGTGTCACCTGCATCGGCGATCGCTTCTACCTTCATCCTAGCACTGGCTATCACGGACCCACCACATTCAGCTTGGTTCGTCCTCGAACAACACCGTACTGGGAGAGCAACGACTCTGATACCATTTGTAACGTCCCGCAGCCGCTATGAAATGTTGAAACTGTCCTCACACAACAACACGAGACTTTCCACGGTGTTTCGTCCTCACTCGCATGCATATCGAGAAATTTTCCAGTAGATCACTCATCCTAAAATTCCTCTAGAGTCAACATGCTTAAATTTGGAGATCTATCGGAATAACCAACCGAAAAGGTAGGTACACTTTGTTGTTATGAGTAATCCAACTAATCATTTTATATTATCTTAGACCATATAGTCTCATACCTATATAGTCCTCGGATCTTTCTTATTCCAGTGTGTTCGATTCATTCTTGTACCTCACTGACCTAGCGGTACTCGGGTGTCGCTCATTGTCCGTGCCATCTACACCGGCGATCACTCCTACTCTTATCCCAGCACTGGATGTCACAAGTCCACCAGCTTCCGCTTGGTTCGTCCTCAAACCATACAGTACTGGGAGAGCACCCCTTCTGATATCATCTGTAATGACCCACGACCGTTATAAAATATTGAAACTGCCCTCATACAGTAACATAAGACCTTTCAGTGTATTTTGTCACGCATACCGAGATACTTTCTAATAGATCGCTCATCCTGAGACTGCTCTAAAGTCAGTACGCTTATCTTTGGAGTTCTCTCGAAATAGTCAACCGAAAAGATAGGTGCACATTGTTGCTATGAGTAGCCCAACTAATCCTTTTATATTATATTAGACCATATAGTCTCATACCTATATAGCCCTCGAATCTCTTTTATTTTAGTGTGTTCGATTCATTCCTGTACCTCACTGACCTAGTGGTACTCGGGAGTCGCTCATTGTCCGTGCCATCTATACCGGCGATCACTCATACCCTTATCCCAACACTGGTTGTCACAAGCCCACCAACTTCCTTTTGATTCGTCCTCGAACTACACCGTACTGGGAGAGCACCACTTTTGATATCATCTGTAATGACCCGCGACCACTATAAAATGCCAAAACTGCCCTCATACGGCAACACGGGACCTTTCAGTGTATTTTGTCCTATGTATACCGACACACTTTCCAGTAGATCACCCATCCTGAGACTACTCCAAAGTCAGTACGCTTATCTTTGGAGTTCTCTTGAGATAGTCAACCGAAAAGGTAGGTGCACATTGTTGCTATGAGTAGACCAACTAATCATTTTATATTATATTAGACCATATAGTCTCATACCTATATAGCCTTCGGATCTCTCTTATTTCGGTGTGTTCGATTTATTCCTATACCTCACTGACCTAGTGGTACTCGGGAGTCGCTCATTGTCCTTGCCATCTATACCGGCGATCACTCATACTCTTATCCCAGCACTGGTTATCACAATCTCACCAGCTTCCTCTTAGTTCTTCCTCGAACTACATCATACTGGTTGAGCACCACTTTTGATATCATCTGTAATGACCCGCGACCGCTATAAAATGTCAAAACTGCCCTCATACAGCAACATGGGACCTTTCAGCATATTTTGTCCTCACTCGTACGTATACCGAGACACTTTCCAGTAGATCACTCAGTACGCTTATCTTTGGAATTCTCTCGAGATAGTCAACCAAAAAGGTAGGTGCACATTGTTGCTATGACTAGCCCAACTAATCCTTTTATATTATATTAGACCATATAGTCTCATACCTATATAGCATGTGATCTCTCTTATTCCGTTGTGTTCGATTCATTCTTGTACTCCACTAACCTAGCGGTGCTCAGGAGCCGCTCATTGACTGTGCCATCTACACCGACGATCACTCCAACCCTAATCCCATCATTGGTTGTCACTGTCCCACCAGCTTTCGCATGGTTCATCTTCGAACCACACCGTACTGGGAGAGCGCCAGCTCTGATACCATCTGTAACAATCCATGGCTGCTACAAAATGTCAAAACTGCCATCATATAACGACATCGGACCTTCTAGCGTATTTTTTCCTCACTCATACGCATACCGATACACTTCCCAATAGATACCCATCTTGAGACTACTCCAAAGTCAGTACGTTTAACTTTGGAGTTCTCTCGAAATAGTCAACCGAAAAGGTAGGTGCACCTTGTTGTTATGAGTAGTCCAACTAATCATTTTATATTACATATATAGTCCTTGAATCACCTTCATTTCAATGTGCTCGGTTCATTCATGTATCCCTTTGGCCTTAATGGATCTCGGGGAGCCGCTCTTTGACCGTGTCATCTACATCGACGAACACTCTCAACCTTCATCATAGCTTGGGATATACAGGCCCACCAGTTTCTGCCTGATTCGTCCTCTAACCACACCGTATTGTAAGACTACAGGCTCTGATACCATCTGTAACGACCCCCAGTCGCTACCGAATGTCAAAATTGCCCTCAAACAGCAACACAAGACCTTTCACGTGTTTTATCCTCACTCGCATGCAAAACGAGACATTTTCCAGTAGGTCACCCATTCTGAGATTATTCCAGAGTCAACACACTTAACTTTGAAGTTCTCTCAGGATAGTCAACCGAAAAGATAGATGCACCTTGTTGCTATGAGTAGTCTAACTAATTCTTTTATGTTATCTTAGATTGTATAGTCTCATACCTAATACAACCCTCAGATCTCTCTCATTCCGATACGTTTGATTCATTCATGCATCCCTTTGGCCTTAGTGGTGTTGGGTTTCCTGTGATCTCATGAGCGAATCTAATTCCTAAGATATCGATTCTAGGGTTTGCGCAGCGGATATAAAACAAAAATTTTAATGAAACCCTAGAACCATGCTACTATTGAATCATAGAAACGTTAGAACGCTTACCTCAATCGATCCGGGGCCTGTATCAATTGATCTGTTCGTCCGATCACTCTAGGCAGGAAGAATACCTCGTCCTCTACACGTATCCACACGTCGGGATGGATTCCAACACCTTGGAACTTGTCTGCTAGGACTAGAGATCTCGATCTCTCTTGTGTGCAAGGTTTTGGAGGCTTAGGGTTTTATTTTTCAAAGCTTAGAATCTAATTCTAAACTGAAAAATATGTATTAATTTTTCTTCTTCTTTTTCTTTCTTTTTTTAAAACCCTAGAAGACATTCTCCTTATATAGACTTTCCAAAAATCCTAATTTGACAAGGAATAGATTACTAGAAATCCTAATCAAATTAGGTTTCCTAAACCTATTAGAATTCTAATCCCATTAGTTCTGGACTTCCGGTCCGTCCGTTCCAGACCCTTCTGTCTCGGTTTTTCATCGTTTTCTCGTGCGGTTTCGTCATTCCCTGCGTGTATGACCCTGTAGGCTCATTCGAATAGCAGTATAACCCGAAATCTCTATTTCGGGTATACAAGTCATAGGCGGTCTCTAGCAAGACACTATGACTACCTATCTCGAATAGAGTTTGTTTGTGATCATACTAAAGCCAGTGATGATTCCGACTGATGATCCTTTTGTATCGCGATATGATATGTCGAACATAAGGCATGGACAAGCCACCTTATCTGATTCGACTGCTTTCTCGTTCACTGAGTTCGACTGTCTGAAATAGACGACGTTCGTCTATAGTGCGGCCACACATTTCTACAGTCTTGCTCACACGAGGGGCCCAGCGATATCTCTCTCTTTTACGAGAGGTACAAATCCCGTCTTGACTATCTACAATCCAGTACATGATTCGTTTCGTACTTGATACACGCCTTTATAGTCCTCCTGTTACGCAGGATGTTTGACGTAATCAAAGCACGCAACTTCTCATGTTGGATTCTGTAGATATCTCAGGTCTTAGGATCCAATCATGGAATCGTCGTATGAGATTCAAGTCATGACGCTAGTCCATGTGACAATCTCATGCGGGTCAGTCCAGTATTCCGTTCTGCAACGAATACCTATGATTGTGATCGTATCCAATACCTATGATCATCTATGTGATCATCAATCACACATCATACTAGTCTTATTATGTCGTTATTCCCATAATGACACAAGACTAGGGAGTTTAGTATCATTCATAATGATACATGGATTTCATAACAGATCTAGCATGCAGGAACATGTAATGAACAAGATACTCTCATAAAAAAACATATAGAAAGTATCAATACATCGAATGTATCTGAACAAAGCTCATAATCAGTACATCATAGAGCACTAAACCAACAAGTATCAATACATCGAATGTATCTGAACAAAGCTCATAATCAGTACATCATAGAGCACTAAACCAACAAGTGGTACTCGAGGATCCGCTCCATGATCGTGCCATCTGTACCGACGAAAACTCTCAATCCTTATCATAGCTTGGGATATCACAGCGAAGCTTTTGAATCAATGATAATGCCAAACTATGGTAACCCCCTTAAGCAGAAACCAAATTGATAGAAGAATGTTTTATGAAGATTATTTCAACGTGGATAATGTAAGTTATCTTAAACCGTATAGTCTCATACGTATACAGCCATCGAATCTCTCTCATTACGGTGCAATTTATTCTTGTATCTCTCTGCCCTAGTGGTATTTGGACAACCGCCTCGACAATCACTCACAACCCTCATCATAGCTCAGGATATCACAGGCCCACCAATTTTTGTCTGGTTCATCCTCGAACCATACCGTATTATGAGAGTACCGACTCTGATATCATTTATAACGACCCGAGATCACTACAGAAAGTTAAAATTGCTCTCACACACCAACACGAGATCTTTCAATATATTTTGTCGTCACTCACACGTATACCGAAATACTTGCTTGTAGATCACCCATTCTTACATTGCTTTAGAGCCAACGCGTTTAACTTTGAATTTCTCTCGTGATTGTCAATCGAAAAAGTAGATGCACCTTGTTTCTATAAATAGCTCAACTAATTCTTTTAAGTTATTTTACATATAGTCTCATACCTATACAACATTCAGATCTCTCTTATTCCGTTGTGTGTTACTCCTCTGGCCTAGTGGTACTCGGGGAGCCATCACGGTGATCACTCACAATTAGGGATGTCAAAACAAGCCGAGCTCGCGAGCCGGCTCGAGGTTGGCTCCTTTTTTACGAGCCGAGTCAAAAATATCTGAATCCAAATAAAAATGGGTTCAGTGAGCCAGCTCGCCACGAGCCGAGCCCAAACAAGCTAGCTCGGCTGGCTCCCCGGCGTCGACAGTTATTACGTTGAAACTTGAAAGTGTTGATACTGTTGGTATGATATTTTGAATTGGAGATAATTTTTTATGTATGGATTCGAATCTGAAGAAGGTTTTTTGTATATGGATTATGATCTGATTGTACATGGATGGATTAAGATCTGAAAATGGTTTTTATACATGGATGGATTGTGATTTTTATCTATTTGAAGATGATTTTTTGTATATGGATTGTGATTGTGAATATAAGTATGATTTGGATGTATTGATATATTCTTTTTATGTTGATGTATATTTTATATAATTTGATATGATTTTTTTTAGGTATTTAGAAAAATATGAGCCGGCTCGGGAGCCGTCTCGCGAGCTAAGCAACTTGGGCTGAGCCAAGAATTTTCTGGCCCAAATAAAAACGAGCTTAACGAGGTGGGATGAAAATGAGCTGACTCGAAACGAGTTGGTCCGAGCTAGTTCGAGCTGGCTCGTTTGACATCCTTACTCCCAACCCTCATCATAGCTCGGGATATCACAGATAACATGTCTAAACCACGTGCCCTAAACATCCATAACATATACGAAAACCATCAGACAATTGATTAGTTGAGTCAAAAAATTAAAACCCACCGAAATCATTATCTGAAGAATTCCTTACGAAACTTTCCAGCTTGCTAAAATGAGAAGTTTTTGTGTACGATGACAAGGAAAAACAAGACGATGCTTTGGTGTCAGTTGACAGTTGTAGAGTGACTCTGCTCCTAACTGCGACAAACACGAAAAGCTAACGTCAATGGAGAAAACATAAACCAGATCAAACGACAAACGGTTCATCTGTCTCTATAATAACCCAAATTTACAAAAAAAAAAGGAAAGGAAAAGACGATCAAACGATCGTCAAAGGAAGATTGATCGATCCTCGCAGACACAGAATGATTGAAAGCGATGTACGATCGAATTTTCCATCGAGCGCAAATCACGTTCATGCCCAACCCCACCTGTCGTGCTGTCATCTCCATTTAATCTCCACATCTCTCTCAAACTCACACACAGTGAAAAATAGAGGAACACACACAGAAAGGGAGTGAGAGACACCATGTGTGAGAAGGTGAAGGAGACAAAAGAGGAGACACGGTAAAATCGAGCGACCGTACGTATCGTCGATAACACGGACGCAAAAGAGGACTCACGTGCGAAACTCGTACGACTGACACGCAGAGGAAACCTCACTGGAAAACGAACGGTCCGAAGGTGAGGAATTAGAGGGTTCTTCGAGAATTTCGTTTTCATAGTTTTAATAGTATCAATTAGTGTATCTACACTTAATATACATGTGTAGGAAGTTTAGTAGAGGTTGGATGAGAATCAGAGTTGTTCGACCTATATTTAAATTACACCAATAAAACTAATCCCATTAAGAAACTACAAAACTAATATGTATCTATAATATATATTTCGATGAAAAATAATAGAGATACTAATGTACCCTCTCCGTAACATCATTTATTTATGGTTAAAGAAATCTCTTGTGCGTGTAATAAAAAACTCTATTAATAAATGAAATTATTAAAAAGGAAAAACTATATTCACGTTCCCTCTAACAAAGAAACAAAATGTTTTCAAGATTGAGTTGAGATTTGGGAAAGTGAAGAGTGAAATTGAAGATAATGTCGTTTGACATGCAAACATTTGCGTGTTTCCGCATTTGTGCGTCTACATTATTTAATTATTTATATAGCTGCATATTTTATTTAGATATATTGGTTTACAAATTTTTTATCTGGTTTACTTCTTTTACGTTGGTTTGGTTTCATTCGCAATTCCGCCATTATTCTCGGTTTTAAATTCTACCCGGACGATATTTTATTTGGTTTGGAGATGAATTTAAATAGTTCGTTATTCGATTTTAATTTAATTAAGAGAAAAATTCGATATATATATATATATATATATACATGTATTAAATGTGGGCAAAATGATACTACCACCCTTTCCATGATATGTATCAACTTTTTTTTAATATTTACTAAAAATACGAAATTCCTTTTGATTTTTTTAAATTATAATTTTTTTGTTGCAAAAATATCTGATAGTTATTAAAATTCTAAATTTGTTATTATGTTTTTGTAAAATTAGAATTAAAATTTACAAGATTCAAACATATGAGATAGGATTTCCATATTGTTACTTTGAATACGGGTACGAAAAGGAAATTAAAAAAACAATATAAAGAATGGTAATATAGAATTTAATATGCACTAAAGTTGAACGAAATGAGGCTTAATTATTCCCAATTTTGAAACAATTATTATATTTGCCAATAAATTCTAATTATTTGTGTTGTTTTGCATTATTCAACATTGTAAAAAGAGCTCAAATACAAAAATAATTTAAAAATAATTGGAACTCTATTGAAATTTAATTGTCAACTCTAGAAGACTAATTACAAAAAGAGAGAACTAATAAAAGTAAACTACGTTGAAGTGATGAGAGGTGAAATCCGAACTAAACTCTCCTGATAATAACAAGTAATTGATATTTTAATATTTCAAAATTTTCTTTGTTTATGATTTGGATCTTCATGTGTTGAATTTAATATATATATGTTATCGTTCAATTACTTCGGACACTTAAATTATGTATACGCGCATTACAAATTTTCAGGAAAAAACAAATATTGATCAACCTCCTATACAAATAGGTCGTACCAAATACTAATGACAAATTCAAGATTTTGACTATGAAATTGCCTCTTTCAATGGCACCACCCATTCTTCTTCCTTGAACGTAAAGTTAGCTTTTTGACTCTCTTGTTCTTGTCATCTCCATACATTTTTCACAAACTCCATGCACAAATACATATAAATGTGTGATAATCTCCTGATTTTGTGTTTAATTTCTTTATTTTAATGGGTTTTCTCCTATCTTTTAGCTTGAGTTTTGAAGCTGTACTTTCTTGCAAATCATCCAAACCCTTACCCTGACTTCAAATCATCCTCTCCCTCTCTCCATGAGCTCGTTTGCTTCTCTCTCTCCTTCTTCAATCTTACAGCTTCTCTTGGGCCATGAAAACCCCGAAACCATATAATCTTCTCATCTACACCTCTCTATTCCTCTCTTTGTTCATCATTCTCATGATTTCTTGTGCTTTTCCGGCATTAAACAAGCACAAATCTCGCGGCATTAGTATAAAAAATGTCATCAAATTTGATTTTACACCGTTTCTAAAGAACAAGCATCGTCAAATTCGTCACCGTCTCACCGGACCAACCGGAGCAGAAACCGACCCTTGGTATACCGACGAGAAACGGCTGGTGCCGAGCGGTCCAAACCCTCTGCATCATTGAGAGGTTTTGTATTTTTTTTTTTAATAACCGTGATGGTTATTTTATTTTATTGTTATTTTTATTATTGTTGTTAGTATAGAGTTATTCTGTAAGTGTAACCATAATATTTGTTTCCGTTCTCTTTATATGAAAAAAGGGGGGAAAGATCAATCACATACCTTGATATTGTATTCAATTGTTCATTCTACGATACTCTCTTATATATAATTGTTAATCATTCATAAAATTGATTATCCTATTTTATCAATATGGTTCTGATTTTGTTTCTTAAATTCTTCCCTTTATTTTTATCTATATTTTGTTGATTTGAGATTCAAAACTCAAATATGCAAATATAATATATATATATATATATATAAGTACTTTAGATGAATTAATAAAAATGCTTTCGAGGATGAATGGATGAAACGGCACGCATGTCCTGCGGAAGCTGCAATGCATATTAATTATTTAATTTAGCTTATAAATAAGTCTATTGACTTAAACAATACATAGATTTCGATTCTATTTTATTTTGTTGAAATATTAAAGAAAACTATTTATATGTTTATGTGAAAGTAATGTATTTGTATAATGTTGATCTTCTCACGTACACAAAAAAAAAAAAATCTCGGTTACAACACTTTTTCAGATGGTTTGCGGTAGAACTTAATCCAACGGCTAATACTTTTTTGCATAATTAATTTTAATAATATATTTTTATATTTATTCTTTTGTAGCCTATGCGGGGCGGATCTAGGTTAGGAGGCCCCGCTCTAATTAAAAAAAATAAGTAATTTTTTAGATAATTTTTGTAAAATTATGAAAAAAATTACCATATGCCCTGGTAAAAATAGCATTTGATTCCATAAAATGATATATATAAAATCAATTCCCCTATTTATATTTTTTTCTAAGTCCGCCATATGAAAATAGACAAATATCTTCAAGTTTTCATAATATATATGTGTGTCAAACATTTTTGGAGTTCCCTAGGAACACAAAAATTATAATTTTTAAAAAAAATTTAACTAAGCATAACTAAATAAATAATTAAAATAACAAAATCTGTAAAATAGAACTAAAATCATCTATAAATTTATGAATTTCATTTCTGACATCAAATTATTGTTATGCAACAAAAAGTTGTAAATATGTCAAGTTAAAAAAATAGCACAAATGTCTACATTTATTATGGCTCTTTAAAATTTTAAAAATAAACATTATTTTTTTTCGTTATAATATTACCGCATATACCTAACAGATGTCCAAATGTCAACATAAATGTCGAGTTTGTTCACTAGTAAGTAACTGCTACGCGCATGTTAGATGGAAGCGACATGTTGTTAAAATAGGTTACCCAACCGGTTTAGTCTCAACTCTTTTGGGTATGAATGGATTTGAGTTCGGGTTGGTTTAACCCATTTAATATAATTGATTTATTAATTAACATATCTATATCTATGATATTTCTACAAAATTAATAATATTTTGTAAAATATAATTTCAATAATCAAAATGTTATTAAAATTTCAACAAAAATAGATCCACACTTTCATATATAATCTTTATCTCTTGTAAATAATACTTTACATGTTCAAATCATCTCATTATGTACCGTCTATTTGGATTTTATTCGATTTTAATTTGGATTCGGTTTTAAAATGGATTTCGTTAGATTCGGTTTTGATTGAATTTCGTTTGTTATAAAAGGATTTCATTCGATTCGGTTTTGATTTATATAGGGTTTTGTTTGATTCCATTTGGATTCGAATTCAAATTCGATTTTTATATAGGATTCTATTCCATTCGAATTTGAACATAGAATTCTATTATATTCGAATTTGATTTATTCTGTTTTTTATAGGATTCCGTTTTATTCAAATTTGATTTTTACTTATTTTAGAATTCATTTCTTATATAAGATTCCATTCGATTCAAATTTTTAGGTCGGATTATATAACGGATTTAACAAGTTATTTGGATAAATTTATCCAAACTATAAATTGTATGGGTTAAACCCATGAAATTCATTTAATTAAATAACTCAAATTTAGTTAACCATAAATTATTTATTATTATTATTATTATTATTATTATTATTATTATTATTATTAGGGGAAATCGCCATAAAAACCCTGTACTCTTTCCAGATCAATGAAAAAATCCTGTATTTTTTTCCTTACCAATTAAACCCTATACTTAGTATGATTAACCAAAAAAACCCCAAACTTATTAATAATTCACCGAAAACCCCCGACGTCTGCCAACTCAAACAAAAATGATGATGTGGCAATGACTTGGCTTCCAAGTTATGTACACATCATCAAAATTATGACACATCATCATTTTAAATAAAAATAAATAACATAATTTATTTAAATTAATTTATATATATATAAATTCACATATATATATATATTAAATATATATTAAATATAAAATTATTTATAACTAATAAAACACATATATATATATATATTATTTTTTAATATATATTGTATATATATTAGTTATAATTACTTTTATTTTAATATGCATATTAGTTATACATATATATATATGTTACATGTATAACTAATATATATACATATACATAGTATTTTTAATAGATACATTATATGTGTATGTGTTAATTATAGTTATTTTTGTTGTAATATGTATATGTATTAGTTATACTATACAATATATATATATATATTTATTGTAGTTGTAGTTATGTGTGTAATATATTGTAGTTATACATATAACATATACATATATAACTAATAGTATATGTATTAGTTATACATGTAACATATATATATACAACTAATATGCATATTAAAAGAAAAGTAATTATAACTAATATATACACTATATATTAAAAAATAATATATATACAATATATATTAACAAATAATATGTATATATATTATTTTTAATGTAATTTATAATATATATATATATATGTTTTATTAGTTATAAGTAATTTTATATTTAATATATATATATATATATATGTGAATTTATATGTATATAAATTAATTTAAATAATTATGCAATTTATTTTTGTTTGTAATGGTGATGTGTCATAATTTTGATGATGTGTACATAACTTAGAAATCAAGTTATTGTCACATCATCATTTTTATTTGAGTTGGCAGGCGCGAAGGGTTTTCGGTGAATTATTAACAAGTTTGGGGTTTTATTGGTTAATCATACCAAGTATAGGGTTTAATTGGTAAGCAACAAAATACAGAATTTTTTCGTTGACCTGGGAAGAGTACAGGGTTTTTATGGCGATATGCTCTTATTATTATTGGTTATCTTAAATCGTTTAACGGGCCAATTGACATATCTGTAGACACGAACAATGTAATTATCTGTAGAGGCATTTTGCTACATCTCTATCTTTTTAACTGTTCTTTCTAATAATGACCATCGTGCCATTGCGCCACGTAGGATTAAAAAAGTAAAGTTTCACTTTTAGAAAAATTATATGTGTTAATTTTATTTTAAAATTCGATGGGGTTGAAATTTAAACGAGAATTAAATTTTATTTTTAGAAAATGTTTGTTCTTGATTCTATTTTTAGATATTTTAATTCAGATTAAAATTTTGTCTCAATATTAAGAAAATCGTATCCATGGAATTTTATATAATATTAGATTTTGATAATATTAAATATCATTGATCGGTATGTGTAATTAATCCATGATAATTTTCATGGGCCCAAAAGCCCCCTTCTTTAATTTTATACTTATAAATAATGGGCTTTTAACGAGATTAAATTCATTATTAAAGAACATATGACACTACATTTGTTGGGCTTGTACGATTTAATTCCTTTCCTCGCAATTTTCAAAAAACGTTGAGCCTTGTGGGTCCATATAAATTTGTATTAATGGGCCCAACGTAACCAAAGATTTAGCCCAACAAAAAATCACAGTTAAATTGAATATTATATGTTTTAAAATGATAAATAATAATGAAAAATTATTTTTATGCCTTGGTAAATAATGCGTAGTGGCCTTTCTAATCTATTCATAATTTTTTTTTTGAAATTCAAAGTCAACGCTCTTGTTATTTTGGATTCTATTCCTAGATTTGTTGTCGTATCATTGTGGGAAGTAAATTTTCGAATATGCTTATATATTTTGGATACAAATATATTGAGAAATTTGGACTGTTAACTAATTAGTAATTCCCCTTCGAACACGACCCATTATATTTCTATGCCACTGTTCGATAATATCAATCATATATTATAAAATTCATTTGTGTACGTTAGGGGCTGGACTTGGGTCCTCGTCTTTTGAATCCAAATCTCAATATTTAGGATTAGATGTTTTGGATGAATTCCTATTATTTATTTTCGACCAAAATTTAAATATTTGAATCTAAATTAGAAAAAAAATGTTCTTATTTTAGAATAGAAAAACTATAATAATATATTTTTTAATATCGACAAAGATCAAGGTATTTTAGTCAATTAGTACCTAATCAGCCGATCCCATATTTTGAAATATATATATATATATATATATATATATATATATATATATATATATATGTATATATATATGTATATATATATATTTGAATTATGATATTTGTTATATAACTAACAATTACAAAAGAGGGAGGCTACCTACCACTCTTGAGATCGTGCTTCCTATCTCCCCCTTCACAAAACAACGGTTAGTGTTCGCTAACCAAATCATTTGAACCTAATGGTTATGTTCATACATTTTGATCCATTTATTAAATTCAGAATATATCTCTTCATTGACAAATATTTTTATGTTTGATGATTATCTAATTTAATTCATTTTTTTAACATAATATTGGTCTTTTGATTTATTCTGAAACCAATTTAATTTGGTTTAAAAAATATAAGATAATTTTAAAATAACACTAAAAATAAAAGATGTAGAACTCATTTAATTTAAATTTGTATAATAGATAATTTTGTTTCAGATATAAGTGTGATTCGGTCTTGTTAGAATATATTTATTATAGAAGTATACAACATTTTGTTATAAAGAGAAAGAAGACATAACTCTACATATACAACATATCATTTTATTTATTCTGATATGTTTATCATAACAAATAATTATGAATTATTTAATTTGAACTAACTATCTAAAAAATTATTAAAAATTATCAAAAGTTTCGCATCTCAGAATCATTTAAAACAATACTAATTATTCACGATTTAAAATCTAAATGACTTTGTAACATTTAATTTTTAGTCGCAAGTAAATTTAAAATATTTGATCATTTTTATATTTTCATGGTTACTATGGGTCCTCTTAATTGATTATAATATTACGATTCGTTTAAAACAAACTAATTATTAATTAGTTAAATATTTAAATAGTTAAATAGTATAAACTAGTCAAATAGTTAAATAATATAAACTATTTAAATTCAGTTATATTCATTTTCGGTTATTTTGATTATAGAAAACCTTTAATTATTCGGTTTTATATAAACTTTGGTTTGATTCAATTTGATTCGGTGTGGATTCATTTTTTTTGTTATAAAAACTCTTTTTTCACGTTTTTCGACAATGTTTTAATCGGTTTAATTTCGGTTCTTTGGATTTAAAATGATAATCGTTCAATTTTCATATAAAATTCGGTTTAATTACGATGATGTCTTATTCAGTTCGATCAAAATGGCCACCTACTGGAAACGTTTGGGGACAACATAAAGTTGTAATGACTTTGAAATAAATAAATAAATAAATGCAACTTAAGGGCACAATCAAGTAACTTGACAAGGATCATGCCGGTCAACTAACACACACATATATATATATATATATATATATATGCACATATAGAGGCATTACTTCTATTTTATTTGTGTTGCGATTCGATTTTTTATGTGTGTGTGTTTGCGGCTAAGGGTGGGCGAACAATTCGGTTCGGGTTAATCGGTCACGGTTAATTCGGGTTCGTGTATTTCAGGTTTTGAAAATTCATAATCAAACGGTTATTTAATTTTATTCGGTTCAGTTCGGTTCAGTTTCGATTTGGTTCGGTTCGGTTTTATATACTTAAAATTATAACCAAATAAAGATTCGGTTCGGTTCGGTTATAATTTATAATATTAAAAAAATTTAAAATATTTATAATAAAAAATATTCAAATATAATATAATATAAAATATCATCATGATCATCTTAATATATAAAACAAAAAAATCTAAATTTATATCATAATTTGTTTTGACGCCAAAATAACAAAATACAAATTTTAAATAAACTTTATCATTTTCAAATATGTTTATATAGACAAAAATTTGAAAATAATAAAATAATAATGAAATAAATTGAAAATAATTAAATAATAATTAAATTAAAAAAATTATACATCTCAATTTATTATATATCATAGTTATAAAACAATATCATTATGCTATTTTTTCTAATTAGATTTAACACATATCGTATATTGATTAGTGATACATAGGTGGAAACAGTTATATATATTCAGTTTATTCGGTACCATTAATTCGGATTTGGTTTATGGTTATTTCGGGTTCGGTTATTTTGGGTTTTAAAAAAATCATAACTAAACGATTATTTAATTTTATTCGTTTCGATTCAGTTCGGGTATATATCGATCGGTTCCGTTTATAAACGAAATCCCTGAATCTAATGCTCACCCCTATTTGCGCCGTATTGCATGTCGATTTATAGTCTACGTTAGGACTCCATTTGGGTTATGATTGATCGGATATATAAGTGCATGCACATGCACATATATACGTATGTAAATGTGTGTGAATTAATCGTTTAAAAAAAATGTGTGTTAATTAATCCACACACACACGCACATACATATATATATATATATATATGTGTGCGGTATAATAATTTCAATGATGGTGAGTAATCTTGAACGGAACGATTAATTACATTTCACATTAGGAAAATAGAATATGGTTGCCCTTCGGGGTCAGGTCAGATGGTTGGGAGCAGAGGCAACTCCTTGAGGTGGGGGATCGAACCTTGCCGCCTCCCTTCCCCTTATCTGCTCGTCTGTCAACCTATCATCATGGGCTGATTTACCTCATATCGTGTGTTGCAGGCTCATGCGTGTGGGCGTGGGGTTTGACCTGCAGGCGCCTAAGCCCAACTACGGTCCGAGCGTTAGATACGCCTGGTGACCAGGTCCAGTAGAATCGTTAGGCACGGATGGTGGTCAGTTCGTCTCCGTTTGTAAAGGTAGGTAGTCACAGGGATTCCCCATAGTTAAAAAAAAAATAGAATAATGGTCACATCAATATTAAGATTCTTTATTAATTGGCATACATCACAATTGCATGATTCAATTTGTTAAGTCGTACATGTATTTTTATTTACACAATGTTATCATACGAAAACGACAGACTGAGCCACGGTTGACGTGGCCATTAGGATTCCACCACAAGTTTCGCAATTTGGCCTGGCCATTTGGTGGATCCCAACATTCGATAAGATTTATTTTACGGAAAATTCCATAAAAAATTACCAAGTTTTTTTAAAATTTCCAATTCTGTAATATCTGTGAAATCGATATTCGATATATTTCACCAAGAAAAATATATTACGACGTTAACTTTCCGTTTTGATTTATGACGTCATTGCTATGCGGATGCCACACGAATACTGCGTAGATTACTACATCATTAAAATTAAATAAAATGTTGCGTTATATAAAACTTAAAATATAAACAAACATATATATACACATGCATATATATATATATACTTATATAAATACACATACATATATATGTATATATACACACACGTATACAGATTTGTATGTATGTATATATACATATATGTACAGACATATATATATCTATATGCATGTGTATATATATATGTATGAGTATTTTTTTACTTTTTTATTTTTATGGCGTGACCGTGACATTTTATTTAAATTTTAGTGATGTGATTCACGTGGCATCCATATGGTAATAATGTGGCGAATTAAAACGAAAACTGAATGTCGTATCATATTGTTAAAATAAAAATTGGATAATTATTCGAAATTTTTTATTAATTGGGGGAAATTTATAAATTGTTTTCCTTTATTTTAACAATAATAATTATTATTTTTTTGTGTTCCTTCAAATTCATACAGTGTAATCTAGTTTTCTAATTTTAAAATTTTAATATTAAAATTTATGAAAATATATTTTCATATATTTTAATTAGAAATTTTGAAAATTTTTGGACAAAACGTGTGTATAACATTTATCGGTACTAAAATTACGTGTAAATATAATTCGGTGAAATAAGGGACAAAAATTATTTAAATATAGGAAATAAAAAATAAATACGAAAAATGTATGGATATAATCTCTGATTTGTTAAAAACAGCGATTTAATTTTGTTTTAGTTTCATCATATGCTAATGTATAAACTTTAGTCTTTTATAAATTATAATAAAACTCAAACAAAATGACATATTAAAATATATATTCGATCAAATGCGATTAGATAATGGTAAACACGATCATATGACCAAATTGTAATTAATTGAAAGATAATCTTGAAAACTCTTTTATTGCGGTCTGAATTTAATCTAATTCCCCAATATATGAAGCATAATACATAGCCACACATGTGAATCGTGATAAAACTAAAATGGAATCATTGCAAATGGACCAACTTCAACATTAGAGTGGGATTTTCACGTCAATGATGGTATTACATTTGCCCCACTAAGTCCACTAATCACAAAACCACATAATTAAATAATTAAATATGCAAATGGAACCTATTTTTAATTAAAAAGGGTATTGAAACATGCAAATTGACACGAAGACAATCCAATGTGAACTTAAAAAATCGAGTTAAGGAAAGTATAGGATGAACTATACATAGAAAACATAAGTTAAATGTTTTTCTAGATCTGGTTGGTTTATTCTGATATATAAATTTTTAATTTTGATGTTTTTACTATTTCAAAGTATTTTATTCCATATTTCAAAAAAAAAATTGTTTACTTTTATGTGATGATGTATATGGAATTACCATGGTGTGGTTGATCCATGTCTCTCGCAAGCTCGTTAGGTTCCATATATATATATGTATATATATTAAGTATGTTACAAGTCAAAACAAGCAAGGAGAATTTTTTTTTTTTTGAAGAATTACGTACATAGACTTAGTTCAATTATTCTATTATTAGAGAAATATAATAAATGTGAAAAGAAATGGTCAACGCAAAGGCTACCGGATCAGCCGGTAACCTCTATCCCTCCCAGCCTCGTCTACGCGCGTGAATGTGCGTATATATATACACACGTATACATATTAACACACCACAACAAAATCCTAAAACAATTGAATGTCTTTTAGTTTTTAGTTCCAATCCACCGTAAAAAGAAGGATTTTTTAGTTTTTCCGACGAAACCATGAACGGAGCGATGCCGGAGGACGGTGGCTCCACCGCTCAGAAGCGGCTGAGCATGAGCTTCATCGTGTCTCTCATGGCGCTCTGCGCAAGGCACGCGAAGAAGATAAAGCTCAGAACCCGGAATCCCCGTCGAACCCACCTCGAGGACCACCTGAAAAGCCCGAGATTCGGAATCTCCGGCGGAAAATACGGCGGAGGAGGAGAAAGCAATGGGTGGTGCACTCCGCCCCGGTCGCCGTTCAGAGCGAGGCCGAAGGAACTATTCACCAGCTTGAGTAACAAGGCCATGACGATGGTCCGCCGGAAAAATCACGGCAAAGGAGGCGGAGCAGCGTCGGAGAAGTCTTATGCAGCGGCGGAGGAGGAGGAGGAGGAGATGGAGTACGGTGTTTGGCAAAGGGCGATATTGATGGGTGACAAATGTCAGCCGTTGGATTTCTCCGGCGTGATCTACTACGATTGCAACGGGCGGCAGGTAAAGGAGTTGCCTCCCCGTTCGCCACGTGGCAGTCCTTTGCTCCATTACCAGAACCGTTCTTTTGTCGGGTCGCCTTCGGTCACCAACTGAGACGACGTGTCGTTATTTAATTGGTCAGTTCTTTAGGAGCTACCGTGTCTTCTTTAGATTACCACACACACACAAATATATGGTTAATAAATATTGTGATATGACATGTATAAGTATAATTCATACATATGGCAATCAAAAAACAAAAAAAGTTTTGTATAAATTAGATCCGCGATTTTGTTTTTAAAAAAAAAAAGCAATTGGAATCACCAAAGACCGGCCCTCGGGTTGGCAATTGGCTTCTAAGGTTTTTGACCAGGCCTCCTCATTGTACTATTATAACACAACGAATATTTATTTGACATCCATCGCATAAATTTTTTTTTCTTCGTTCATTTTGATTTTTGAACACTCCAAATCCATATTAACCATTCGATCCTAAATGAGTATTTCTATCTATCTTTATATCTTTTATTCATATATATATATATATATATATATATATATATATATATATATATATATATCCTCTCTTTTTCCAATAA
>NW_010966542.1:1315955-1346032 GCF_000463585.1 Tarenaya hassleriana
TATATATATATATATATATATATATATATATATATCCTCTATTTTTCCAATCATGATACATATGTTTTACATAATCACACCACCTTCAAACCGGTCTATGTCTGGGCCAAACCGGTCTAGATGTGGCGACGTTTAGACGAACAAACGTTGCTTCGAGATAAACGTTTAGGGTATCCGAGACTTGAATCAAATCGACCTCTAGGTCTGAAATAACGAGAAGTATTCGGGAAAAAAAAGTTATCATAATATCCAAAAGTATAAATGTTCGATTTCATCCTAATACACACGTTCATCAAGTTTGCTTGATAGTTTCTATATGTGTTTCGATTTTCTTCTATTTCGTGAAACCTAGATATACCATCGCTAACATGTTCTTGTTGAAAGTGTACACTAGAAAACACATAGGAAACCCAACAATGATATCAGAGTCTAGTCCGATATTATCTGCGTATCACTGTGACTGTTGCATGTTTTGCATGATTTTCATAGTCCGACTTATATATGGGTCTAACAATATCTCTCCCGTTAGAGAGATGAAAAATCTCATCTTGATTGTCTATTATCTCCAAACGATTTGTAAACGCATCTGAGCAACGTCATTATGATCATCCGGTTAAAGACGACATTTGACATAATCAAGATACGCTAAACATTTTAGGTGTGAGGATTTAAGAACGGACCACTATATAAAATTCAAATTTTGGCTCATGTCCACATAATAATCTTATGTGAGTCATCCAGCCACTTATTCCAAATTAGTACCAATGATTGTGATCCGCATCCAATATGTATGATCATTTTTATCGATCACACATCATAATGGTCTTGATTCATCATCGTTTCCACGATGATAACCGACAATAGATTTTCGAATCAATCTGTAATGATTTAAGTATATTGATATATAACAAATATGTAATTCATATAATAGAAAAAATAAGGTATTAATATAAATGAATCAATATAAAATACAAATATCATCTATTGGATTATATCGGGCTATCTTAAAGTATTACAACCAACAATATATAGATGTATGTTAATGTTACACGGACAGGAGGCGAGAATATGACCCTTACTTTGTCAAGCATATCTCATGGCTCCATTCCAAATCTTTCGGATATTAGGACAATCATAAAATGACGATCATTGATTTCAGGGGTTAAATGCAAAACTTGGAAAATATAACAATAGAAAGAAGCTTTCAGACACCATAGAGAGACAAAAAAAATGATAGAAAAAAGATAGAAGACACAAGGGTTCCTTGGGTGTCAATGTAAGCCACCTGGCCATTTTCAATCAAAAGATTGACTTTAGTTTTTCGAGTTGACTTTTGAGAGGTCAACGGAAAGAAACTATGAGAGGTTAAGATTTCATAAGAGCCACAAAAGATTTTGGTCCATTTGCTCGATTGATATCCATTCTACACAAAAATGGTTACAATAATTTAAAAATGTTGTTGACGAATAGCATTTTGGCCCATATATAAATCTTATATCAGTGCATATGTTCCTTTTTGCAGGACCAGATTATCAGCACATAAAAATAGGCATGTGAATTAATCTCATTCATGAAGTTCAATTAGGATCTTAAACCCACAAGGATAATTTCTTCAGTTTTTATAGATTTGTTTCTTTCCTTTTCCCTTCGAAGAGCATTATTTGGAGATTCTTCTTTCTGAAAATAGCTTAAATTTTTTTTAAAAATATTCAACACTACATGTACATGTTTGATCACCTTTACCAAAAAAAAATTAACATTTACCCAAAAAAAATATTTGAACAATGCTGCATATATGTGAGGTTATTTGATTGACAATAACTTTTAATACACAAATATATATATATATATATATATATATATTCCCCGTTCGCCACGTGGCAGTCCTTTGCTCCATTACCAGAACCGTTCTTTTGTCGGGTCGCCTTCGGTCACCAACTGAGACGACGTGTCGTTATTTAATTGGTCAGTTCTTTAGGAGCTACCGTGTCTTCTTTAGATTACCACACACACACAAATATATGGTTAATAAATATTGTGATATGACATGTATAAGTATAATTCATACATATGGCAATCAAAAAACAAAAAAAGTTTTGTATAAATTAGATCCGCGATTTTGTTTTTAAAAAAAAAAAGCAATTGGAATCACCAAAGACCGGCCCTCGGGTTGGCAATTGGCTTCTAAGGTTTTTGACCAGGCCTCCTCATTGTACTATTATAACACAACGAATATTTATTTGACATCCATCGCATAAATTTTTTTTTCTTCGTTCATTTTGATTTTTGAACACTCCAAATCCATATTAACCATTCGATCCTAAATGAGTATTTCTATCTATCTTTATATCTTTTATTCATATATATATATATATATATATATATATATATATATATATATATATATATCCTCTCAAATGAAACTCGTACTCATCTTCGTTGTCATTTTTTTGTACCTGTCTTCGTCTTCATTTAAAGACGAGTATCCGTTTTTCGGGTATCCACGAGTCCGGATACCCATAAACCCGCGGATAACGGATATAAATGACCAGCCCTAATACACATATATAGTCATATGGTAAAATACAGAACAAAGTCCTCACCAAAGTTGACATTTCATTCAAACACGTACGCACCACCACAAATTATCTAACTTCGCGCTACAATCTCATAAATACAACAAAATCTGAAAAAGAAAAGAAAAACCACGAAATTAAGAATCGTTTCTCAGTGTGTAAACCGATCCGGTCGAGCCAGATTTAACCGGTGCAATCCGATTCAGGCACCAGGAGCCGCATCTTTGACCTTGCTTTGGAGGTAACCGCCGTAATCTCTGGCGTAAACTTGGACGTGAGCCGCCGTGTCGTAAATTCGAGCCCGGGCATAATCCACCTGTCCCGATCCGACCGGGTGCATGCCACGTAGATACCTGTACGTCCACGTCACGACCGCAACCACTGCAACGACCGATCCCCCGACCGCCAAGAACATACCCAGGAGGAAGACCATAGGGACCCTGTCAAATTTCGATATGTCAATTATTATCACATACGAATCACTATCATAAAATGCCACATCATTAACACGACCAGTCAACGTACTAGAAATAATAAATCGTATCTATAGATAATAAGAATACTGTGTGTGTGTGTAATTTGAAACGATGAATAATCAAAATGGTGATTGTAACATCACGAGTATGTGATTGGGGGGTCCTGTTAGTCTAGGGTTAGGATTAACGCATCTGGATTTTGAGATGAAGATTAGGGCACATATATAGACGAAGATAAATAAAAAATAAAACCCTCTAGAGATTCAAGATTTCTGTTCTCAAAGATTATGGATCCAAAACTACAATTTTGGAGATTCAGTGTTATGGAGAATCATAAATTACCAGATAGGGCTTGAGAGGATGATGAGGGGAAGAAAAGCGATGAAGCCGAGGACGGAGGCGGTGACGGTGACACCGGTGAGGAAGAGGAGGATTCCGCCGGAGATGAAGAGTGCGAGGAAGCCGAATAGCTGGCCCGAGGTTGGGACGTGGGTTTGCAGTTGCCGGAGGAGATCGGCGATGGGGTGACTGCCGCCGCCGACGCCACCGTAGATGGGTCTCCGGTCAGCCATTGGAGAGAGGGAGTGAGGAGGGAGGGAGAGAGAGAGACGTGCATAAAGAAATGGCGAAGGGTTTCTTTTCTGGTGGAAAGAGCCATGCATGCAAACACGTGGACCGTTTATCCTTTTCATTTCTTTGGTTGTATGGGTGCGTTTTGTCCCCTGTTGTTTGCAAGGCATAGGCATGATGGCAAGTTCCTATGGTCAGTATCTGTTTTATTTACTTGTTATTGAAATTCAAAATCCCAATCAAAATAACAAATCTATGTTAGTGATCATTGCAGTTTTATAAAAATCGAGCGCCGAAAAAATGAAGACATAATATTATCATTAATGTTCTACAAGTGAGGAAGGATGTAATTTCTGAATCAAAATGATCTATATACAAAGGTTGGTCTCGAGTTTAGGATAGATGTAGTCGGACCGAAAGATCCGGGAACATCGGGGTTATAAAAAAAAAGTATCATTAATATTATCTGTATCACTTCACTTTCACCAAGTTGCGAGAGAAACGACAAGCATCAATCAGAAGTAGCCAACGTTTCTGAGTTCCCAAGGACCTGGCTGCTGCATTTCCCCTTCTTTACCCAGAAACACGACTCTCCCTACACATCCCCAGAGCAAATATTACCGCTGTGAAATCTTATTTAACAGAGTAAAAAGACTGATGAAAACCCAAACAGTAAACGAGATCATTTCAAGCGAAATCCATTCCATGTGAAATCCGAGAGAGAGGAAAAGAGGAAGAACATAACCGAAGACAACAGTTCTTGACCAGTCTTTACCGTTTCTTCGAATAGCAACCTCTCTTATATGACGAACTATACCGGTCACTGGATCTGAGAATACCTTTGTCTCCAAATTGCCTTCCAAGTACAGAGTTGTACTGCACAAAACATGTCATGTCAGAGGTTGTAAGTAGCGAAAAGGAATTGCAGACATGAAAGGAAAACAGTGACAAGCTTGTGTTACCATACCAGTTGACGGCGCATATATTATTCTGTTCTATGGTTTATATTTTTGTGAATGTTCGACATGGAACCCAACAAGATTAGTAAGGATTCCGGACAAAGCAACCAGCTTTTCAATTCCGAAAGATGGGCAAGAGGCATACAAATAACTCTCTTTGCCTTAAAGAATCCATGGAACAGACAAAAATCCTAGACGCCATGACAGGCTTATAGTTCTTGAACAAGAAAAGGAAATGAAGAGGACAAATGAATGGAGACCATTCTGGTACATGTGACCATTGTCTGATTTGAGATCTCCAGCTAAGCACACTATGTCTATGTTCAAGTATTTTTCACTCGAAGCCGAGCTTATTCAAGAATATGGAATCAAGAATCCTTAAGATATTTGAGTCGGACTTTCTTCAGTATCAGTACCCAGGTACCCTAACCTAATCAAGATCTCAATTTTGTTAGAATTTAGAAATGGAAGATAAAACTGGATGAGGTCAACAAAAAACTCTTCTTCAACCTGACCAAGCAAAAGCTCATATATAAGCCCAGGATGATGATGGAGTCAGTGCACAATGACATTTCTCAAAGCATAATCATTTGGTTCAACTTTCTTCCATTGGATATCACCATACATACAGCTGCTGTTTGTAACCTTAAGGTTATTACCACGGCATGATCCGTGAAAACTAAGTTGTGAATAAAACTTATGACGCAATGCAAATGAAGCAGAAACATGAAAAGGGAAAGGGTCATGATTGTAAAGAGCTAACCCGAGTTGAACATTCTTTAACACAAGATCTGCTAGCCGTTCAGGGTAGATGCAGACCCGATGCCACTGAACTGGATAAGAATTCGCATATTCCCTCCGATTGTTCCGTAATCCTCCAGTCGCCACAGAGAAGATCGTCACTGCCTTGCCACTCTTCAGCTTCTTCTGGAGAGGTATTTGACCCGCCTGCCCCACAAGAATTGCCTGAAAAACACCAGAATTCAGCCAAACGAGGAAGAAATTTGTGAATATCCACCACGAACACATCAGTAAGAATCACAGATATGCAAAGAATAGTCATATGTCTGGGAATATACATATATAAGAGTAAAAATCATAAAGGATGACAGGAGTATTGATAAACAACAACAAAGTGACAAACTGATGCAAGACTATAGCTTTCATCGACGATCACAAGCAAAACAACACAAACCCAGACTTCGTTTCTAGTCAAAGAAACCATAGAGCCCACAAACGTGAATCAGAGCGAGAGAACCCACGAGCTAACTCGAGCCGATTTTGGAGGAAAATGTACCTTGTAGATGCCCCCGTCGAGGCCATTCTCCAAAGGATTTTCAACTAAAGCGCGTTCCTCGCCGGATTGCTGCGATGGTGAATGGAATGCCGTCTCAGGGGACGATTCTATGTCCGAGTTGACGGCGAGTTCGTCCGAATCGGATTCTTCACGCGAGGGGATGTTGTTGGTACAGAAGGGCTTCGAAACCTGAGAAAATCTAGGGCTCGAGAGGAGTAAACGGCAGAGCGTCCTCGAGAACGTGGCAACGGAATTCGCCATTTCTCCTTTTCTCCGAGCAAATTTTGAAAAACAGAAGAAACTTTAGGAGACGATCGTAAGGTTTTTGTGGGCTTCTTTAACAACAAAAAAAAAAGGTTTTTTGTGGGGCTTAAACCCTAAAGGCCTCAAGCGGAGAGAAGGTAGAAAATATTCGGAAGAAGTACCTAACATTCTCCAAGTCTTACATTTCTTACCTTGAATATTTGCAGGTGACTATTTACACCCTGACTCCAATAATGGGTTTAATTAAATTAAACACATTTTCCGACAAATCCTACATATTTTGACCCCAAATCCAACTACATAAACACTACATATTCTATTTTTAATGATTTATATCCCACAAATCCTACATTGCAAGGCCTCTTGGAACAAGAAATTCCAAGTGTATCAAAATTCTAATTTCTTGCCTCGGATTTTCTCTTTCTGACAAAACGACCCCAAAAAGTTTAGGAAACTTAAAATACCACCCTTTCCGCGAATTTCTTAAAATTAGGGTGGACGTTTTGGACTTCATTTGGGAAACGATTTATTCGTTTTCAAAAAAATTGCACCAATTAGAATCATATGTTATTAAGTTCAGTTCGATTGGTTTTATTTTTATGTATATAGCAAAATTTTGTTATATGGGTACCTAATATATACGAGAACTTAGATTTTGGTTTGGTTTGGTTCGATTTTTATTACGAATTTTCTTTTCTTAATCTTTCAATCTTACATATTAATTTTTTTTATTACCGGTCTATTCTAGTCGGATTAGGTCGGTTCGGTTTCTCTCAATCATACATACTTGATTACGGTTTTAGTTCGGTTTTCTTTTAATTTCTCTCATTCATTTTCATTGAAATGTTGTTTGATTTTTACCGAACCGGAATAGATCGGTTCTCTTTGTGTTGTACCTTTCGGTTTAAACTGATCAAATAAAACCGAACCGGAACTCATGTAGTTTGGAACTAAACTTTCCAACCGAATCCATCCCCAAATCTGTTATACAATACCTACGATTCACGAACCACTATATTAGATTTAAGGGTTGATATTTTCATCCAAATGAATAATATTGAATAGAATTCAAATTTCAAAATGGACTGGATACATATTTTTTTAACTAAATCAAATCTAATATATAGAAGATTGAATAAATACACAAATCTCTTTGCAAATTAAATATTTTTATTAACAAAAAATAGAATTCGACCTAAACCCAAAGTGACATAATTTTTCTAAACAAAAAAAAAACACAAACTAAAAAATAATTAATTTAATGGTATATATTCAAATCTAATTTGATCGAATAGATTTGTATTTAGTTAGATATATTATTAATTTTACAAAATTTCACCTTGTATTTCAACGAAATATACAAATATCCTTGAAGCTGATTTTGCTCAACAGCTTGAGAGTCGTTTCTCCTTGAAAATTTCTTCTTCTGAAGTAGAAAACAAATTCATGAATACCAAGTCAAATGCATATACACGATCTCTCTCTCTCTCTCTCTCTCTCTCTCTCTCTCTCTCTCTCTCTCCTAGAAATTAGATTTTGGATTTCGGTTGTCTTTTTTTTTAGTTAGAATTTAAGAAAGTAAAATATTATATAATAAAAAGAAAAATATAGGATTACCTCGATTTTGGTTGGAGATTCAATTAAAGTTTTGTTTATATTTTTATATTCTTAAACTATTAATTAGTTTTTTGTATTTATATATTTATAAAATTCATTTAAAAAATATATCCATCTCAGTTCAAACACGATATAGTTTCAATGGATTCGAATTTGAATATGGAAATTATCTTATATTCAATAAATGAGTAGGTTTTCTAGAGTCCCCCGTGTAAAAACAAAAAACAGATTCATATTTAAAAATATTATTTTTATTTTGGTTTGAATTTTTTTTTTTTAAAAAAGCATATCGTTGTGAATGAGTTCAGAACAAGATGAGAGAAGGGCATACAAACACATATATTCAATTCAATAATAATATATGAGAAAACTAAAAAAAGAAACCACTCGCTGCAATTCAACTTCCTTATATCTCTCTACTTAAAACTAACAAACCTCACCAGTCTCCTCTTTTTAAACTCAACACTCAGGAGAGAACAGAAGCCCTAACATCCTCATTTCTTCCACAAAAGACCCTAAAGTCTCCTTTGTCACCAAAAAACCCCCCAGAAACAAAAAAGAAAACTTTTTCTCGGGAGCTCCCTTGAACATCAATCCAAAAACTACAGCAAATGGGTTCATCGAAGACCGTTCTGCTTTTTGTTTTCGCATCGGTTTATGTGTTTTCATGTGTTTCTTGCTCTGAATTTGTAGTTGGAGGCGAAGATGGTTGGGTTGTACCAACGTCCACGAAGGATTTGTATAATCAATGGGCTTCCAAGAACCGTTTCAAAGTTTACGACACAATTCGTAAGACTTTTTTTTTTCCTCTTAAATGAATAGCATGCATGTTTATTGCAAATCATATCTTATACGACCCATCAAATTATATTTTATAATTTTACGTGTTTTTTCTTATATTATTTTTTTTTTTATTTTATTTTGGGGGTGGGATTTGGTGTAGGTTTCAAGTACAAGAAAGATTCTGTCCTGGTGGTGACAGAAGAAGAGTACAAGAACTGCCGATCCTCTAAACCGGAGTTCTTCTCAAACAAAGGCGACACGGTTTTCAATTTAGACCGGTCCGGTTTATTCTACTTTATCAGCGGTGTCTCCGGCCACTGCCAAAAGGGTCAGAAAATGATCATCAAAGTCCTGGATGTCGAATCCCCGCACCAATCTCCTCCTCCTTCTCCCATGACTTCGGTTTCCACTAAGAGCCTCGCCGTGAAATCGGTCCAGTTCCGTTATACCAGTTTAGTTGCCGTTGCAGTCCTGGTTATTTCGATTTTCGCTCTGGTTTAGTTCCGGTTTTCTGAACCCTTTTTCTATCTAGAAAAGGTTGTTGCTCCGAACAATGGTCCGGTCCGGTTAAGTGGGTGGTTTAGTTGTGTTTTCTTGGACCGGTTATCTTTTGGTTTCTACACCCTCTTTCTACTTTAGGATGATTTGATAATTTAACTGTTTTCAGTAGGCGGCAATTATTGGAAAATAATTATATTTAATTATCTAAATTGTCTGTTTGGATAATCACATTGTACCTTTGGACACAGACATTTAAAAAAAAAATCCTAAACCCATAAAGCCTAACGTATAACCATTAAAACGCTATTCTGCCAAAACTTGATAACTAAGTGCTATTTTTACTAATTCATATAATTACTTATATATATTCAATTTAGTTACAACAAAAAAAAATACATATTTCATAGTATCAATATTAAAAACTTTAAAAATAAAATAAACTTTATCATACAAAACAGTGAAGTAGCCAGGGCAGAAGAAGAAGTCAAGCCGTACGGATTGGAGAAGCTGAAGCTGTTAGCAGCTCCGCTGTCTATGTTTAGACTCACCTTTGAAGACGATGAGAAACGGAATGAAGCCGCGACGGCCTGTTCCAACGCCCGTTAAAACATTATGTTTAACCCGAAACCCATGTAGTGAGCCGTTCAACGGGTATGTCTGAATCTAGGACTGGGCGTGGGTGGGAATCTGAATCCACGGGTACCCGAACCACTGCAAGTACGAGACCAGGTCATAGTATCAGGAGGATCATATTGCACAATCCAATCCTATATACACAGATTCAAACAAAACAAAACATGATGGTTACTCAATACTATGAGAAGTATAAAAGGGTACAGAGGAGGAAAACCAAGGCCACCCACACGGGCTGCGACATGGGTACACAACAAGACGCCCTTTTCCACAAGCATGAAGCCGAAAAAGGTTTTTAGTTTTTCTCTGCGACGATCACATCAACAACCACTACTACCCATTGACATGCATAATTGGCTAATGAAATACCAAGTGAAGAACAAAATTCTCTATGAAGAGAAATTACAAATAAAAAAAACTTCTTTCAAGCATACAACAAAAATATGAATGGTGTTTTAATCTATGAGCTCATGGATCTTAACAATTTGAGGGCCAATTCTTCCTGTTCTGTTACAGATATAGCTTCTGTGTTGATTCCATCATTGTCTGCGTCATCGCCAAAGTAGATCTTCTTCCTTCTTTTGTCTTGTCTGCCTTCTTCTTCTTCTCCTTCTCCTTCTTCCTCCTCCTCCTCCTTCTTCCTCTTCATCTTCTGCTTCATTTTCTTCTCTCTTCTTTTATCGCGTTCTAACTTCTTGTCCTCCACATCCACTCTCTTCAATTCCTCTCTCATCTTCTTGTAGAATTCCATCTTTCTCTCTGCATTACCCACAACATGACTCTCTACATCGTGACATTTACAAGAGATTCCTATCCTAGATGCCATATTTAACTACTACAACTCCTAGCTTTCCTGAGGAGGACAAGACACAACAGATAATAAATAATATATGTATATACCTTGATCGAGCTCCACATTAGTTTCTGTCGTGCCAGCTACCCTTGCAAGAGGAGCCAATGAATTGCCTTGCTCATCAAACACGACCCTGGTGCCAACCGGTCTGTGGACATTTATCTTCAGCTTCTTTTTCTTCAGAACTCGAGTTCCCGACCTGATAAAAAAGTGAGGCAATTAATCACTAAATGGTGGACACGGTTAACAAATAACCAATCTGCACAATTTAATCATAATATGACACTTATAATCGATCAACAGAATCTCAGACTAAACAGTTGCAGGGAGTCCGTCTTCTAAAATGAAGAAGCTTACATGGCAACATTGGAATCTTCAGCTGGTTTTTCCTCTTCCTTGTTCTCCACATGGGGCTTGAGAACAAAATTCTCTTCCCCGCCATCTTCCCCTAGAAGTTCATCCTTCCAAAGGTTAGAAGTATTTTCCTGATCTTTCTCCAATTCGAGAGTAACAGAACTCTCGGATACCCCCTTTTTCTTCGATTTAGTGTTTATGAAGCGGATTTTAGGAGTCATTGGTAGACCAAGTGAGGCGGAAAAATCATCAATTGGCAGTTTTGTCACATCAAAAATCTCTCTGTCTTTTCTTTTATGGATTGACCTCAAATATGTGATGAAGGCTCTCTGAGCCACAGCCAGAAGATCTGGATATTTGACCAACAAAGCTGCTAAGGGTCTGGAAACCTCCTGCAGCTTTTTGCTGTTCGCCTGAGAAGTTATACCAAAGCTTGTAAACCATATAGTTCTGATTTTTTCTGCACAAAAGTGGCATCTTAGAAATGAAAAGACCTACCTTAACGAATTTTATTGGTACTTTTTGCTCTTGCAATTTGTCAAGCATTTTTGCCTCTGAAGGGGCAAGAAACAAAACAGACTTCCCGGAAGTATTAAAACGAGCTGTGCGACCAACTCGGTGTATGTAAGAGGCTACATCTTCAGGACAATCCACCTATCACAGAAAACAACCATATCACATCCAAGCCCAAAAAAGTTCAGACAGTCTTTAAGTTTCTGTGCGTGTCTTTATACCTGAACAACCCAGTCCACAGCCTTATTGAAATCAAGACCTCTAGAAAGCACATCAGTACAAAAGAGAACTGATCGTTGCTCGCAGAACTGGGAGTAAATAGCCATCCTTTTCTCCTGATCCATTTTTCCGTGAAGGCTCTTCAAAGGTATACCAGGACGCAACTTCTTGAATGCTTCATAGACAAACTTTACCTATCACATAGCGATTTCTTCATGAGTCTCAAGATTAGGACATAGAAAAATAAAAACAAGAGGTGACAATTGAAAAGGTAATCTTAAAGTTCGAAATTCCATGAGATAGAGGGATAACAGTAAATAGGTAACCTGCTTCTTGGTAGTGAGAAAGACAAGAATCCTGGAATTAAGATGTGACCTTATGAAACCCCATAACATGTCTAGCTTCTGTTCAAGTGGGACAATAATTGCAGTCTGTTTCAAGCTAGTTGGAGTTGCTGTAACTGACTCTTCATGTACGCTAATGTACTCAGGGTCCCTCAAGCTAAGTCTTGCAAGATCCTTGACCTTCCTTGTTTGAGTAGCGGAGAAAAGCAAAGTTTGTCTCTGCTTAGGCAATTGTGATATTATAGGATCCAGCTGTCCCTTAAATGCAGAATCAAGAACGCGATCAGCCTCATCCAGAACCAGAACCTTCAGGAGAAAGGAAACAAATATTGTTACGATACAGAATCACGAAAAAAGATCTTGTGTATGCTCAGTTGCAAATCCCCAGACAGGAAGTTAGAACATAAGTGGGGAGAGGATGCAACAAAGAACAAAATGGCTGAACAAAAAGAAGGGTAATCTAGACCTGAAGCTGTGAACATTCAAAGTTTGGAGTCTCATCCATGTGCTGAAGAAGCCTACCAGGAGCGCAGACCAAAATGTTCATCTCATTCACTCGTTCCTTTTCAACATCAACTTCCCGACCACCAATTAAGAGGCCAGCACTAAAGTTATGATACTTTCCTACTGTCCTGAGAACATTAAAAGTTTGAGCTGCCAATTCCCTTGTTGGAGATATAATTATACAGCCCACACCATCCTCAGGACCCCATCTCTCCCTGTGAAGCTTCTCCAGAATCTGAAATAGACAGACAGACATCCATCAAGGAATAATATGTGGTTAACCCATAACTGCCATCAAACAGGAGACACATGAGAAGGAACTCAAATGTATAACTCTCAAGAAAACACCTTCACAACAATAGAAAGGACAGACATATTCTTTGCAAAGTAAGAACAACTAAGCAATTGAACTATCAAATTTATTTACCTAAAGACATAACAGAGCAATTGTTGACTTAAAACTCAATTTTCCCATCAAATATTACTCACACACCAAGCAGAAACAAGTCCACGGCCAGAGAATAGACCAATTCAAAGTGGAATATCCTACAAACGAGATTCGAAACAGAGAAAAAATCATAACCTTACCGGTATTACAAAAGCAAGAGTTTTGCCCGATCCGGTTTTCGCGGCACCAAGGATATCCCTCCCACATAACGCATGAGGCAAAGAAGCTCTCTGTACATCGGTCATGTTCACGTACTTTCCCTCCTTCAACCCCCTTTTGGTCCTCTCCGATATCGGGAGCTGATAGAAACTTGCGACGCCGGGGTACCGGGAGAAAACACCACCGTTTTTATCCTCCCCAATTCGTCCGATCTTCGCATCCTTCGGCAATGGGTCGAGAGAAAGCGGATTGGACCCAGAATCCGGTTTCTGCGAATCGATCCATTCTCTCAGAAGTTCGATTTCCTCAATTTCTTTGTTGCGCATCTGTTTGCGCATTCCTCTTGACTTGGGTCTTCTCATATTGACGAACACGAAGCTAAAGCCCTTGCAATTTGAAAACGAAGATTAGGGTTTATGAGGGTTTTAGGTGGTGGGAGCGTCCAGGCAAAATTATATATAAGATTAATTTAGTAATTGAAAAATAATTTAATAAAAAGATTCCAGAAAAAAATTTCTCATGATCAAATTTCGAACCTTGAAAAAAAAGGAAACTAGTGGAAAATAATTTAATATGGTATACTTTTGTAGAGCAAATTTAAAGTAAACTGATTTTATTTGAAAATTTTAGATAGGTGATGATTTGTTTATTACAATTAATAGTTAATAAATTTTTATAATAAATTTAAATTGAACGATTATTCTTGAATAAATTATATAATTAATAGTTTTTTATTTAAAATTAATAGTTAATTAATTTTTATAATAAATTTAAAATCCAAGGTTTTTTGTGTGTAGATAGAATAGTTTTTTTTAGTTTATCTTTTAATATTTGATTTGTTTATCAAATTAATATACTTTTTACATCTTACAAAATTCATTTACTTTTTATGGGATTATTTTTTTAACATATAATAAATTCTAGAAAATATGCATCTAATATAAAGCCAAAAAATAGAGTTTTTAAATAAAAAATCGAATCTAAAATAAATATAAATATAAATATCTAACTAGGGATGGTCTGAGTGGTCAACTTAATAAGGTCGAATGTTCTATATTCTTTTTGATAGGAAGGTATGTAATTTCTGTGTCAATTAAATCTATATACGAATATTGTTCTTGGACCGGAGATTTATCTAATCAGCGTTCAGAGGATAGCAGTTAGATTTATCCGTTATAAAAAAAATATAAATATAATTGGAAAAATATAAAAACAAATACTATTAGTGTTTAATCCACTCATCCATAACGTTCGAAATATTCCAACGGGCTTGTTTGATTTTACTGGATTATCGCACTCATCCATCACGTTCATCTTTGACTTATCAAACGTTAGTCCATAAACGTTTGTAGCGTTTTCGCAACACCAACATTTCTAATCCAGGTTTATTTAGGGTTTAGAATGTTTTTTTTTTCCAAAAAATTGGATCTAGTTTTTTTTTTGTTAACCGGGGTTCATCTAGACCTTCGACCCAACATAATCCCCTGGACCGTGAGCAGGCTCTAAAGCGCATCTAACCATGCTTCACCCTCCCAACCCGTGGCTCAAGCATGAGACTTGGGATAGGGGCCCACCACCACCTCTCCGGAGCTCTTCGACCTCGGTGATAGCTTCTTGAAAAGGGACGAAATTAAATACGTCTCTCCCTCCCCACTGCGAGATCGAACGCTTGACGTGATGGCCCTTTGGGTCAACCCGCGGTAGTCACTCGTTGATTAGGGGATTTGGTTATTTCTACACTTTTCTAGAGAATTTCGATCCAAAGATCGTATCATCGGACCGAAGTCCAAAATGACCATCCAGTAATGCCATCTTTTACTCACTTAAAAACAGCCGAGACCACGGCATTATTCTTACTTCTACGAGGGAGCGAATAATTGAAAACTCTGTATTCATTCATTTTTTCTTCTTTAAATTCAAAACTATTTCTTACCAAAAAAGTCAGGGAAGAAATCTCTCTCGCTAGACACCAGGAAGAAAGAAAAACCATTGAAAGAATGAAAAGAATCAGTTTTCGCCCCCTTTCTTTTTCGTTACCAAATATGTCTTCTGCATCCAGAAAGACAGTAGCTTCCATATTATAAGATCCAAGTCTGTCTTGCCTTGAAAGAGCAGCAAGACAAATGACCTGAAGCCCTCGATTCTCGGAGACTCCGTCAATATCAGATACCAATGCCAAAATGGTGCAAATATCCACGCACCGAAAGCCTGCAGCAATCGAATTTGCAGTCTCAGACATAAAAGTTCTGTGACCACTGACTGCATCATTACCATGTAAAGAAAGAGACAAGGACATTACTTGTTCATGCTTGTCTGGACAGGTAGAAGAGCAAGATTTCATTCCATATGTCGGGAACTCCAGGCAGGCACCAGTGACTACAATCGGGCACAGACGGGTTATCACTCCACAAACCCACATGGGCATCGCTTCTAAAAGCCGACATGGAAGTCACATGCAACACTGTCACTGGAACTGTCATGTTCTTTACCACTTCCATGATTGTTTCAGAGAATAAGCTCTGTTCCCTCCCCTCGGTGTCAGTAGTTGGGTGTTTCGTCACACTGCATGATCTGTGGTCACTGAACAAGAACACTTTCTGGTAAATTGAAATGAACCTTCTAGTGAAGTGAAACCAAGCCATTCGAGAAAGAAAGGATAATAAAGAATATGGTAAAGAATATGGTAAGCCAAAGAATATAACACATGGATATCAGCACGTACCCCCAGTGAGATGGCTCAAATGTACGGAATAAAACACGAGTTCTGCTTGTGTCGATTGTATTCTCGACCCATGATGCCCAAGTATCTAATGCTAGTCTAAAGGCTGCACGGATCGACATCCCCAGCTTCACCGAGTTCCCAACTTGGAAGTAGCAACCCCTGTTCCAAACACAAGAAGTAACATCTCCCTCAGAGAAACCATATGGATTGGCTTAAACTCTTCTGAGATCAAGGATCAGCAGATCTTGTGATCAGATTTTTCTGGATATAAACCACGTAACAAGGGCGATAAAGATATAAATTTCTGCCTAATAACACAACGCTGAAAGATACCAATGTCATGGAGGAGGAAAGCTTTAGTTACAGCAGCACAAGTTGATGTCGACAAGAAAAATACGGGTCGAGGTATAGGATGTTATCATGCAAAACCAGGATATAATACAAGTAATTACTATGGCGGAATAAAGAAATGATTGGAATGTGGAATCAACAATACTGAGAATATGTGCCAAAAAATTGTATTTCCATCTCAAAACAAGTCTATGCAGAGGCACTTACGTCTCAAAAAGCTTCCCGGGCACCCACCACTGGCCCGTATTGAATATAAGCACGTCCGCTGAGACCCACTCATGGCTGATATCGTCGAGCTTGTCCAACTTTAACGTCGACTTAACGCGTTTTGGTGCATGCCTTGGTAGCTTTCCTTGCTGAACCAAGAAAACCGAGCGGAAAAATTCTATGGTAAAATTGAAGGAACTAAACCTCACACCCAAAAACCTTATCCTTTTCGTTATGTTGTTTCCATTGACCTCATAGACACTAGTCTTGTCTTCCAGCCCCGTCATTAACATGCATATCAATGACTCCCACTGTGTTCTACTCATTGAGTCTCCCACGAAAACTATCCTTTTACCTCTTAACCTTTCCAATATGCCGCCCACATTGAACCGTGGAACGTTGCAATGATTTGGCTTCCACCTCCACTTAAGATACTCATCATCCTCACGTCTGTTCCCTAAGCAATCGAATCCTTTTTCTACAAATGGGCATTCTGAAGCATTATATAAAGGGTAGGTGTCATCGACAACCCAGTGCCCGTCAAATATGTCGCAGTATTCAACAGTGCTATTGAAATGGGGCTCGTTATAGCCCAAGAATGTTTGACCAAGGCTGGGAACGATATACAAATAACCACCAGCAACTATGATCAAGAATGACACGATGGATCCAGTGACAATGAGCACCTGAAACAAATACGAGATTTCGCTTAACCGGTTAACAGGTGGGATTCCCCCGAAGTTTGGGGTTCTTGGGCTAGCAAAAGCCGAACCTACAGCACTGTTGATGCTCGTTGTTCTCGGGCTTTCCACAGCCAAGGAAGTAAGTGCCCTTCTATTGAATGATTTGTTCTTGGTAAACGTACTCATCGCTCCAAATCATTCACCACTCCCACATTACACATCATTTTGCTACAACCACCGGATGATTTGCAAAAGGTGCAGCTTATTTACCATAGAATTATCTCTAGCTCCTCCATATCCACTTGTACCCATTAAAGATTTGCGGATCCATCATGCAGAAGAAGTATCCAAGAGCAATACACTGGCATAGCAAATTCTGATTAAACTGCACATCCGTATCGAACAGAGAAACATCATGAACACATCCTAAGTTTCCAGATAATGACACGATCTTTAGCTGTGCAAACCATCAAAAACTGTAATCTCAAGCTAAAGACATCATTTTCCCGCAAACCCTCAGATTAACGGATCGAATCACAAATGGGCACCGCCCAAATCCAAAGAAACCGAATCAAACGAGAATAAATGCCGATGAAATCCCTGTTTGTGTAAACTGAAAAGAACAATCCGAAAACCATACCAGACAATACGCAGAAAAATATCCACCAGGACGAGCCGAGACTTGGAAATTCGTCAAACCAACGAAACCGGACGCATCTCGCGAGATCGGAAAGCGGAGGAGAGATCGGAGAGGAGAGAATACACTGTCTGATTCCGACGTATGCAAAGTCATATATTCAATTCGGTTCGTGTTCTCGATTTGGAAGGGAAGAGGGCATTACCGTAAATTCTCCGGAAAAGAGTGGGAAGTGCTGTTAAAGGAAAGGATGTTCTGGTCCTTTGTTTTTGCTCATGTTTTCGTTAATTATCGGTTTTAGGAAAAACCAATTACTAATTTACAACTAATCTTTGAATAACTCCCAACTTGTATTTAGATAAACATATTTTCCCCTAAAATTATCATTAATAAATATAAAAAAAAATTTGGAAAATTTCAATGGAAAAAGTATAGTTTTGTACGTTTTCTACAACTAATTAGTACGATTTAATCCAAAAATCATTATGCATAAATTAAATAATATATCCATTTATTACACATGAAAATATGAAATAGACAAAATGAGGTTCTGTAATTATTACAAACTATTATTACCATACAAATAATCAAGACAGAATTCTAATTCATTTTCTTTTATATTCATATATTAATTTCAAACCAATTGGATTGGATAATAGATAATAATGTAAATTTACAAAAGTTGTATTTTTATATATAAATTTTCTTCACCTTCTTATAAATTTCCGTATTTAACATACATATATTATACTATAATATTATGTAAATTAAAGCTTAATTTCGCTTTTATCACATTTCCATATTTATCACATAACATGAAATTAAATCGAATAATATTTCGGTTTTACTTCGGTTCGATTTTGTGAAACCGAACCAATTTGTCTATTCTTCGTAATGGAGATATTCTTTGTAAAAAAACTAGAGAGAGAGAGAGAGAGAGAGAGAGAGAGAGAGATGATTTAAATCTAAACACAAACCTTATCTTCCTTGTCGGGCAGAATCAGTTTCTGTTGGGGAGGCCAGAGTTAAAAACCCTAAACCCCTCTCTTTTGGCAGCGACACAAACTCAATTCTGAGTGAACCATAAAAAAGCTTTAATCTTCTCATACTCCCAATTCTCGTCTGTTCCCAATAATGGCTATTTATGTCACATCTTTGATGCCCTTTACTTCTCGTTCTCCAATCTATTATTCTTCCTCTTCCCCTATCCCTTGGGTTCCTCTCAGATCCCACAATTCCAATTCCTTGTTGAAACAGAGTTTCGTTAGACGTGTGTTCATCAGCTGCTCTTCGTCCTTGTCCCCGGACGCCGGTTCCTCTCCTGATCCCGTCAACGGAAGGTACTAATACTACCTTTCAGAATTTCACGCCAACTAAGTGTTTGTGAAAATGGTTCTGTGAAAACCCATTTGGTTATGGTGTGTTTGTTCAATTGTTTTTTTACATTATATTAATGCATTGAGCTTGATAGTTTCAAAGGCCTGATCTTGTTGTGGATGTCTCTTTGTACATGCATGGTTATGATATTGCAAATGTCTGGTCTTTGGTTCAGCTTTAATGTACCCATCTCCATTTTCCAGTGTTACGGCTAGTTTCTGCTTTGTTAACTGATCCTGTATTTGTCGTTTGTGTTCTCTTTGTTGGGATTTCAGTGGCTTAAATGGGCAGTCTTCGTTTCCGTGCATGTCTTCCTTTGGTGTGAACATGAATGAATCCGGGTTATCAAAACCGACGTTTAAATGGCGAAGGGTGTTGCTTAAAGTCAGTGGAGAAGCTCTTGCTGGAGACCATTTGCAAAATATTGATCCAAAGGTTTTTCTTTTTTCATTTATTTGTGCTATCTTTGTTGATGGGTTCCTCTATATTTCTCAATTTGTTTCCATTAAATGAAACAGGTTACAATGGCCATCGCAAGAGAAGTTGCAGAAGTGACACGGCTTGGGATTGAGGTTAATCTGAGACTTTTTTTCGTCCAGCCATTTCCTTCTAATGGATTACACCATATCGATCACAATTCCTCAGTGGGCGGTGATTGATTGATAGGTCTTAGGCTTTAAACTTTTACAAGAAATTTCAATTGGCTGACTGTGGTAATAATGCGAGGATTCCATGGTTGTTCAGAAGAAAATGTAACCAACTGGAAAGCAATGGAAACTTGTCAGTGTACCTCAGTAGTATGTTGGTGCATGGTTTTAATCATCCATAGCTTGATTATGTTGATATAATTGTTGCATCCACGGCTGGGATAAATCGAAAGAGACCTGTTTTACAAGCTGAAAGTACAAAAACGTTAATCTTTTTTTATGGATGGATCTGGGTCAGTGAGAATACTCATACGCTGCATCTTGTCTTTATTCTTGTTTGGTCATCTGCAACAGGTTGCCATTGTGGTTGGAGGAGGAAACATCTTCCGTGGATCCTCTTGGGCCGGAAGCAGTGGCCTTGAGCGCTCATCTGCTGATTATATCGGGTATCTTATACTGGTCTGGCAGAATACATCCCTCTTTATCTGCATGCTTGTTTGTCATGTACCAAGATATCTTGCTTTTGTTTCCTGCAACAAGACCTAGAAGCGTGGCGCCTCGTCCAATGGAGAATTCAGATGAATTTTTTGTTGATTTCTTGATCAGTATGTTTGAACGGAACAAAAAGGAATGAATTCCAAAACCCTGTTTTCCCTAATTCCAAGAAAATCGAAGTTTTTCTGGGTCTCACTGTGGTTCATCAAATTTGACAGGATGCTGGCTACTGTGATGAATGCAATTTTTCTTCAAGCAACAATGGAGAGCATTGGCATTCCTACTCGTGTCCAAACTGCATTTCGCATGTCAGAAGTGGCAGAGCCTTACATACGGAGACGGGCAGTTAGACACTTGGAGAAAGGAAGGGTCGTCATATTTGCAGCCGGGACAGGGAATCCATTTTTCACCACTGATACTGCAGCAGCACTTCGGTGTGCTGAAAGTAAGAGATCCCTTCTCACTTTTCATCACCAAAACCGTTACTCTTTAGTTTCTCCGAACAAAGATTCTTGCTACAGAAAGTGACTGAAAGAAACCATTCACATCTCCAAAACCTTTTCGTTATGGCTTATGATTTCACCTTTGATTAGTTAATGCTGAGGTTGTTCTGAAAGCGACAAATGTGGATGGAGTCTATGACGATGATCCTAAATGCAACCCAAATGCTCGCCTTCTTGATACGCTGACATATCATGAAGTGACCTCGAAAGATCTATCGGTTATGGACATGACTGCTATCACTTTGTGTCAAGAAAATAACATTCCCGGTATGTTTAGGTTATTCAACGGATTTCGATATCTAACATCTCTCTGCAATACTTTCTTGGTCAAGAACAAACCCTTTTACCCTCTTATTGCAGTTGTGGTGTTCAACCTCTCAAAGCAGGGTAACATCTCGAAAGCAATAAAGGGAGAGAGGGTCGGCACATTGATCGGAGGAACATGGAACTCAACCTTCGCAGCCACATGATGTTCATGGTCACCACCATCATCATCATCATCAAAGAGTTTTAGGTCGAGAAGGTGACATCCGAGCAACAGAGCCCATTCACTCTCTTATATGTTCTTGCTCTTGTACATAATTCTGTTATTGCAGAAGTTAGTTACTTGTTGTAGGAGTTTGTCTGAAGATTTTCTAGATCTGGTTTTTTGACAGTTCCCACAAGCAAAACTAAGCAATGGCGTGGCATTTCTGTAGTTTCGGCAGTATACATATTTTCACATGTGAAGCACGTGTGGATTTTATGTATGGACTAATCATAGTCAATGGTATTAATGTAAAGTTTAAGTCATTAAACAAGTTAAATTACATTAACTCTTAACCCCATTTGGGTTAAACTAATTTGTCAAAATTAAAACAAAAATGAAAAATCTGACAAAAAGAAAAAGGCTACAAATCCCAAATTTGGCTGAAAAAATCAGAAGATAGAGTTGGAGAAGAAACCATACTTGAGCCTGGCATATAACTCGGGCTAAACATTACAAACGGACTCATCATCCCCGCCGGCGAGAACATTCCGGCGGAAACTGCCGGAGAGAATATTCCCGCAGGAACCACCGGCAACATCGCTGGAGACGGCGAGAGTATCCCCGGAGGACGACCCAACCCCACCGCTTCCTCCGCAGCCTCTGAGATCCCGGCGACGTCATTCGCCGCATCTCTTGCCGGCTCCTTCACCCTCGGGCTAGCATTCTCCGTCGCCGCTAACCTCGCCGCCGGCGACAAGCCTCCGGCGTCGGATTCCTGGAAGACCCCCGATGAGATTCCGGTGAGCCTCTGGACCACCGTCATGAAATCGGAGACGGTGGTGTGTACGACCTTGGGAGAGATCGCGTAGATCACCACCGGTTCTCTTGGGACGAATACGGCGGCGCGTGGCGGAGCGTGCGGCGGCGGAGGCTTCGGGGGTTTCTTGATTTTGTGGGAGTCTTTGCTGACGCTGAGAGGAGAAGGTCGAGGGCCATGGATCTGAAGCTGCCGCTTCTGTTCTTGTTGATCGGAGGCCTTGTCTCCGGCGAATTTTTCCGGCGGCTCCATCACCAGGAACTTCTCTTCCTCTTCTTGCTGAGATTTTTTGGCCTCACTATCTTCTTTTTTCTCCTCGCTGTTGTGTTGTGTTTAATCTGTTTGGTGGGGAAATGAATGTTAAATGACAAAAAAAAGTTTTTTTTTTTTGCAAGAGCGAATAGTTTGACTTTGAAATGTTGACTTTCTCAATCAAGAACATGCCTGGAAAACTCTTCGCTCCCATGAATATTATAAACGATTCGAATAAGAAAATATCTTATGATAATGATTTATCTTAATCTCTTCTAAATTATTTTTTTTATTCGTTCGACCAAAAAGTATTTTGGTTAGTCCACAGAGAGATAGAGAGACGCATAATTCATAATTCATCATATATTATTTTTGGTTACAAGAATCAGCAATTATTTTTTTTTGCAACGACTCTTATCATTTATAAAACTTTATCATATCGTAATCGTAATTCTCTGTGTTGGTTTTTATCATATTATAATCGTTACTGTTTGTGCTATTCTTTATCAAATTATAAGCTATCATTTATACGATTTTTTAACATTATGGTAATCGTAATTGGTATAGTTAATTTTGTAATGCTAGACCATGATAGAAAAATCTTATCTATCATTATTAGTAATGGTATTGATTCTGATTTGTGTATATTTTTAATTATTTTTTCCTACGTAGGTTTTAATTAACTTTGTTAGATACAATATTTGGATTCTTTTAAATAAAATCGAAATAAAATTAACCGAATATTATATAATATTTGAACCGAATTTGATGTAATATAAATAATTTGAATAGGTTGGTTTTGTTATATAAAATTGCAATGAAATTAGTCGAATAATATATAATATTTTGATTGTATTTACTTTATATATTGAATACAATTTTATCTAAAACTAACCTAATTTTATTTTAATATAAAAACTAAAAAATTTATAAAAATTTAATTAAAAAGGAATTCAAACTAAATTTGTATAACATAGAAAACGAAATATTCATACTAGTCTCTCTCTCTATATATATGTATATTACACACTATTTTAAGAGGGTAAAAACTAAAAAGGATTTAAGTTGTGCAAGTGGAATTTCTTAGGCCTGGGTTGGATTTCATAACCCTTTCACGTGATTCAATAGTCAACGTATGACTTATTATTATTATTATTATTATTATTATTATTATTATTATTATTATTATTATTATTATTATTATTATTATTATTATTATTATTTATGTAATAATTTATATTATTATTATTATTATTATTATTATTATTATTATTATTATTATTATTATTATTATTATTATTATTGTAATAATTTATGATAGAATAATTTAATAAAAACGATGACATTTTTAGATATTTTTATTAAATTTTTTATTTCATTTGGAATTCGATGATTTGAGTTTTAGATAGATATTTTTAGATAGATATTCTTACAATAGTGACAATGGTATCATATGGATGGTTTAATTCTTATATCAATGGTAGATTGTAATAGAAAAAGAATTCAGAATAATTGGATTTTTCATTATTTAATATAGAGAATTATAATATTTATAGATAAAAATAGAATCACAATATATCTTATTTAATCAATTTAAATATATAAAATAAAAAAATCAAATCAAATCTAAATAGTACGTAATCTTTTCGAATTTTTCCATATCTCTCTTAATATGCCCTCTCAAATTTAAGGAGATGAAAAACAATTACTTGAGGTTGAGTTCTCAAAAAAATAGTGGGACTTGATAATCGAATCTAGGTAAACAGTGGATTGTTTGCGGATCTGAAAAGTCTGGTGTGACGTAGAAACGTGGTGCAGATGCATGGTATTGTGAAATAGTACGACAACAATATCGACGGTGTAAAATGCGCAATGGTTTAGCAGCTATGTTGGAAAAAAAATAAATAGTGCAAATGCGTGCGGCTAAAGCCGAAATATGGCGCAAATACACGAATCGACGAACGGAGTTTTTCAATCGAATGAGCTAAAAACCGAGTTTAGAAAAGATATTTACGATGTTTAGTCGTATAAACTCTGATACCATAATAAAAAAAGAGCGAAAAATAATTGTATTTTTCATTATTCAACATAGAGAATTATAATATTTATAGGTAGAAAATAGAATCACAATATATCTTATTTAATCAATATAAATATATAAATATATAAATATATAAATAAAATCAAATATAAAGATTACGTAATCTTCGCGAATCTTTTCCATATCTCTTAATAGATTGATTTTTTTGCCCTAATCTTTTAAAAGAGAAACGTTCCGTCAATAAGAAATTATGTGAAGGATTTTGTATTTGTGTTCATGCACATAATTTTATTTTACCACGATTATATATAATTTAACTTAGATAATATATCAATGTATTCAAATTGAATATGATATAAAAACATTCAAATGTCATTTTTAAGATAAAAATGAAATGCAAATCCAATATTAAAATAATTGAAAATTGTTATTTTGAAATTTGTAACGTGTTTTTTTGTAGTGGTAAATTTTATATATAAAAATATATTTTTTTACATCTTTGGTCCAATATTGAGCCAAAAAAAATGGATTCTGTAATTTGGACCAACACAAGATCAATGTGTAGAATCAATCCTCCAATAATAAAGTGTCGTTACATAATGTATTTCAATCCTGCAAAGCACGAATACAATTTCTCACCGTCCGGTCGATCTTTGCAAATAGGTCTTCCGCTGTGTTTACTCTCCATATCTTCTCCATATCTCGTAACAAGCGACCTACGAGAAATTTTTTTTTAGATAATCGAATATTTTAAACCAAGATTCAAACTAATCTTGGAGGCGTAGTTAGACATGTGATTTGGAATATACTTCTTCTCTCTAAATTTAAAATTCGAATTCGAAACGATACACATGTTTTGCATCATTTTTCATTGGTTGAATTAGTAGTGTTATAAGAGAATTTTTGCAAGGCATAGATACGACTCACTCAGTGAAAAGGAACTATAACACAATCAAATTTCACACAAGAATCCAACTATGATATAAAAACAAAAATAAAAAATTCATTTCAAGGCCCATAAATAATAGAAATTTTCCTAGCTATATATATATATATATATAATGGCGTTACAAATAATAGTATTCTAATTTCAATGTTATTTTTACATAGTTTCCATTTTCCCACCAATGTATTAATTAGCTCTTTTTTAATGATTTAAAATTTCTAGTTTGGGTTGCTATCTTACCAATTCAGATCGGGAAAAGCCCAACGTAAGGTTGGATAAGGAAGAAAAACCTTTATTTATTTCAAAGCCCACTTCCTTAGAGTTATATTCCTTTCATCGGAGATCAAAGGAATAAATTAATGAACACAATTTGTATATTTAAAAATTAAGAAAAAAACAAAACCGGTGATCGAAAGAAAACAAAAAAAATTACGAACAATGAAAATTATAAAAATACCTTATTTTACTATTTTACTTTATAACATTGTAATCAGAAAAAAAAACATCATTTTATCTATATTCTTATAAATATGTATTGTCTAAATTACTTAAAATTGGGTGTATCATGAAATAAATTATTTTTTCTATTTTGAGAGAGAAATTCAGCTAATTTTTTTTAATCCTTTCCGATATATAATTGGAACGAAAGTGCGAGAAACTTTCTAATTATAAAAAAAATGTATTGTCCAAATTAATATTTTACTTTTCTCTTTGGAATCATTTTTCTTATTGTTCTGTTTCGAAATAATTTTTTCTCTTACTTTATCTTGAAATCACTTTTTTTTTCTCTTGTTATATCTTTCAAAATTTTGAAATTTGAAAGTTATTAACCATTTTTGAAACCTTTTGTTTTTCTTGTGGCAGATAAAAATAAGGGTATTTTTATAATTTTCGAAACCTTTTATTTTTGAAACCTTTTGTAAAATAATGGTATTCTATAACTTTTTATAATATTTGTTCAAATAAGGATGTTTCGAAAAAAATTAAATAAAAACTAAAGAAAATAAATGAGAGATCCATATAGTTAAAAGGAGTTTTATTGAGAGATAAGAAACTTATTTTATCTAATATTTTTAAAAAATTAATGTTTGAGAAAATAACGTGTGAAGTAAAAATCGAAAGGTATTTTTGACATATCGCCAATAAATATATATGAAGAGAATATTTGATTAAATATATCTGGATAAATAAGATAGCTGTGAATACATTTAAAAACACGTAAATTATAAATTCGACAGACCTGAACTTTTCTTTTTTTTAAAAAGAACCGATAAGTCCACTTTAGATTTCCTTTATGGTCTAATCAAGTAACATTTTATTTAAATAAAGTGGATAATAATTATAAGTGTTGTATTTTTTGTATCTATGAAAATAATTATAGTTAATTACAACTAAGAACGATTGTAGATATATGTGAAATTCCCATAAAGGTACCTACCACTTAAAATGTGTAATCTGCAGTAAATTGGATAGGATAAAGGAATAGTAATTTTTTTTTAAGAATCAAAAGACCAAATTTTTTTTTTGTAGGCAATTATATTAATTTAATGCATCATTATATACTAGCAAGAACAATATTTCGGAATCGCCACGGTACATACTTCATGAGAAAAGTATTTTACTTCTCTAATTTTGAACTAGAAATTAGATTTTGGATTTCGGTTGTCTTTTTTTTTAGTTAGAATTTAAGAAAGTAAAATATTATATAATAAAAAGAAAAATATAGGATTACCTCGATTTTGGTTGGAGATTCAATTAAAGTTTTGTTTATATTTTTATATTCTTAAACTATTAATTAGTTTTTTGTATTTATATATTTATAAAATTCATTTAAAAAATATATCCATCTCAGTTCAAACACGATATAGTTTCAATGGATTCGAATTTGAATATGGAAATTATCTTATATTCAATAAATGAGTAGGTTTTCTAGAGTCCCCCGTGTAAAAACAAAAAACAGATTCATATTTAAAAATATTATTTTTATTTTGGTTTGAATTTTTTTTTTTTAAAAAAGCATATCGTTGTGAATGAGTTCAGAACAAGATGAGAGAAGGGGGTGTGGACGAAAGGAGGCATGTTGGAATGTGCTCCTACCAAAGTCACATGTTACTAAGTCCTCACCTGTGACCACTCTAAAGCCGAAGAATCTCATTCTTTTCATTTTGAGGAATATTTATATCAAATTTTAGTTTGCTTTAAATTATATTCGTATACATTTTTTAAAATAAAAAAATCTTATTTTAGAAAAGATTTCTTTTTTATTTGATTTTTAATTATTTTTTAATTAAGAGTTTAATAAAATTCGATTAATTTGTTTTAAAAAATATTTGCTAAGACGGTTTTAAAATTAAATTTCATTGAAAGAGGGTTAACATTATCCAATTCAATTTGATTTTATATAAACAAATCCAATCCACTCCCAAATTACATATCGTAAGGTCATATATTCCATATATAAAATATGACAATATTTTAATTATACTTCATGATAATCTAACTTTATATCCAATTTGTTTTCTTGGAACACTGATATTGATATGGATAATGACTCATAACTTCAGTCGTATCTTTTCATCACTTGTCCCTTTTTGGATTTTTCTTGTTGTATTTTTGAATCATTATTTCCTTGAATAAATAAATGATATATATATATATATATATATAATTTATGGTATATTTAAATCTTCATTTTTTTTCCTGTTGTCACTACCGGAAAACTGAATTTGTAGTTACAAATACGCGAACAAATTAAAATTTAGTTTTACTCAAATTCTAAAAATGCAGAATATCAAAGATAATTGAATTTTCTTTAATATATGTTTATATTCACTAATTTTCCTACCAGCATTTTTTACCCTTTGGATTTACCATCTCTGAGGTTCATATTTTGATCATACAAATACATTATCAAAAAAAATAATCAAAAGGGCATAATATGAGTGGTCTTTGTATTGTAAGCAACAAAACACGATGTGCGATTCTTCAACTTCATCACCTTTATCAAATCCTTCGCCATCTGCTGTATCGCCGGAGAACAGTTGCTCTGCATTACCACCAGAAGTTTTGCTACGCCGTTGCTTCTCTCCACCGCCTCAGCCGCCGCCGGAGACGACTCCGCTCCGAACACGTAGCAAACCAACCACAGTATCGCCACCGCATGCTCCGTCGCCGCTGTCGACACCTTCAGCAGCTTCCTCACCACTCCATCCACGCATCCTCCTCCCCCGCCGCATATCTCCGATCTCCCTTCCCGGCGAGACGACAGAATCTCCAGCAGCTTTAGCGTCTTCTCCGTCACTCCTACAGTTCCGGTCACCGTCTCTGTAAGGAGGAGGTCTCTGAGCTTTGCGATGGCCTTCGCCGATATTAACCGCGAACGAACTCGTTTCGATGAGGAAATCGTGATAAGGAAGGATAAGGTTGCTTCAATCAAGCTCGAATCGGAATCTGTGGAGATCGTTTTCATCAGCTCCGGCAGGAATCCTTCTCGTTCTGCTATCGCGAGCTTGGATTGAGCATCAAATGCGATCCACTCCAAAACCCTAACCGACTCGATCTTCGATTCCAGATTCCCTCGTTGAAGCGCGAGAAGAATCACCGTCAAGCAAACGCCACCAGACCTCGACAACATCAGCTTCGACAACCGCTCCCGATCTCCTCCGTTCCCGCTCCTGATGGTATCCAGAATCCTGATCGCCCGAAGAACCAGCTCGAATCTCGTGATCGTCCGTGCTCCATCATGGACGGAGACAATGATATCCAACAGCATTGGGACGAAATCCTCCTTCCTTACCAGATATCCTCTGTTGGCTTCGGATTCTCTCGCGAACCGGACAATCCTCGACAGCATCTCCAGACGAATCTCATCGTCGATCTCGAGATTCAGCTTCTCCAACCCGTCCTTCGCCTCTTCCAACGTCGGAACTCTGTCTTCCGGCGGCTTCTCCGCCGGCGAATCGAAACTTCTCCGGCCGATGGAATGGAACCAGACATCGATCAGTCGCTGAAGCGTGAGGTTAGGGACCACCTCTCTGCTCTTCAGAACCTGCATGGTCGCTGGACAAGTGTTGTTGCCTCCGTCGAGCCAACGCTGAATATTGGCGCGGTCGTAGGTGACGCCAGTGCAGAGGCTCACCGGAGATCTCATTACGTCGAGAGAGATTGGACACTTGAAGAAGCTAGGCACCGTAGTAATGTACGTGTCTGTATCATCTCTCATCGTTGAGTTCTTTCCAGATTTCCGGCGAGAAAATGAGGGAAAGGGAGAGAAAATGAGAAATGATGAAGAAAGTGGGTAAGGAAGTAAAGGAACTGAGCAAGTGGAGGTGGTTTAAAGAGCTTAGGGTCAAAACGCACGCTTGCGTTACCGTTTTTAAACCAATCTTTTAAACAAAAATTAGAGAATATTTATTTACTATACTATTTCTTATAATCTGAATATTTTATATTGTTCATTTTAATAAACAACTTTTAATAAAATAAATACTAATTAATTAAACTTGTTATAAAAATGAACAATATATTTTTATATATATTGTAAAACTTCGAATTTGCGGATAAAAAACTCATACATCTAACTAATTGTAGTTATGACCGATTTTTTTTGTTTTGGTCTTTGGTCAAAAATCAAAGGTTCGTGGTGGGGCCCTTTTGTGAAATCGGTACCGTTAAAAGTTATTGACGGATAAAATGATGGACGGTTCAGATCATTGTACACGTGCGAGTTTGGAGTTTAGAGAGTTTGGTTGTAGGACCTACACTTGCACGAGGGAAAGTTCATTCCCGCCACACACATGGTTAGTCCTTTTAACTTTTTTTTTTTATATATATAAACCAATCCAATCCACTCCCAAATTA
>NW_010966542.1:1346412-1353553 GCF_000463585.1 Tarenaya hassleriana
GTATCCTTGCAGTATTCGCTGTATCTAGGTTTTTATCACTTGAGCATTATTTCTATACCTAGATTTGCGTTATCAACTAAGAAGAAGTAGGAGGCTAGCTAAGGGAGAAGCGGATCTAGGGACATGGATTATAAAAAAATATAAATACTAAAACTATTAATATTAAAATTGTTTATATTATATTATAATAAAATCAAAATATGTTTTTTTTATTTTTATCGTATGATTAATATCCGAATAATAATAGTTTTTAAAAACTTACCCAAATAATATCTATAAAGAAATCTTATATTTTTCTTGCGACATGAGAAAGGAAAGGGAAAATGAAAAAAATTCGAGCCGTTGTGAGATTCCGGCAGAAAGTTGAAGCCTTTGTCTACTCAGATTTTCATCATCCGGTCAAAATAAGGTGTGTGTATATATATATAATATATTAACCGAATAATTTGAATAAAAACATCTTAATAGATTAATTATCACAATGTATTTATTAGATACATTATTTTTGGTCCGACTTTCTAATAAAACAGTATCTATGCCTAGGTAAATTAATGGTGGATATTTTAAGTCAAATTCAATGTATTTGATTCACGTAATAATCAATTATGTATTAATGCTAACTGACATATAGGCATGGATAAAGATGCATTAGAATACTGTTTTTATTTATTGATAAATAACACCATCAGTGCTATATGATAGTATATGATAAAACAGGTATAGGGACATGCTGCTAACTGCTGAGGTCCAATTTCCATTATTTAGAAATATATGTATGCATGCATACTATCCGAACAAAGTTTAAAAGATAAATAGAAATATATTTTATAACAAAAAAAGAAAACTTTCATGTGGATAGTGGAAAGAACGTAATATATTAGTTTATATTTTTTTTAGTGCTTGTAATATCTAATATATATATATATATATATGAAAAATCAGTCTCTTTTCTTTTCTTTTCTTTTTTCTTTTATAAATATTTTTGTCATTAGATTGACATTTTTGTTTCGAGAAAGGTCTCATTGGGACACTTGATTCGCTATGATTTTAAAAAAAAAATTATGGGTTGATATCCCAGATTTAGGTCATATTTTCATTTTTTAATAATTTTAAAATATATATATATATATATATATATATATATATATTTATATATATTAAAAAATTTTAGTTTTAGTTTATATACTTGTAGATATCATTTCTTTTAAAATAATATTTAAAAACTATTAAAAGATATGCTATTTTATATTAAAGAAATTTGGTCTAATTTTGATTAAATTAATTTTAATTTTTTTTATAATCAGGATAGTTTCCCGAGCTTTTGGTCTGACTACATCCACCCTAGGACTGAGATCAATCTTTGTATATAGACCATTTTTTGTTCAGAAATTACATCCTTTTCAACTAATAGAATTAAACTCAAGACTTTGAATATGATTTTGTCACCTCTCAACCATTGGGTCACCAACTGTTGAATATTAATTTTAAATTTTAATAAATATATAATTGAAAATGATTAAATATTATTCCATTCGGTTTTTATTTTTAATATATAAAATAAAAATATCTGTCCTTAATTATTTGTAATAAGTTTTTGTTGTCAAAGTTTGGCGAGAAAAAAAAAAGAAAACAAATAAAGCTTTATGAAATATATAATGGATTTTGAAAGCACACGGTTCGTGTAGATGTTGCAAGTGAAATGAGTGCTAATTAATTAAATATTAATGCATACATATATGAGCCCGTGAAAGAATAATTGTATATTATAAGAGTAAATTCCACCGAAAGAATAATAAATAATGATGGCAAATGAGTGAGAATATCATCATCATCATTTCCTTACAATCTCCAATTATTATGCCTCATAGTAAATAATTGTATTTCACTTTTCTTTACTTTGAGCATCTTCAACCATTATTATTATTCTCGGTGAATAATTATTTCGTTTTGTCTTTATATTGTTGGACTTTATTTTTGGCTTACATTAAAGTGTATATGCATGGATATGCATATATGTTGGAATATTTTTTTTTGAAAAAATAAATATTAACAACTATGAGGAAATAAATAAATGAATGAATGAATAATTGAATATGTATACGTCTGATAATCAATCTTATTTAATGGAAGAGCAAGCCAAGCGGTTAAAAATATTTGTTCACAAAAAAAAAAAGTGACTTTATAGAATGCCTCATGTTTCTACATTTTTATTATATAAACAAAACTAACGGTTACTTAATTTACATAGCAAACCTACCATTTTGCGAATAATACTTAATCATACAAGACTTGTTGCGAGTTGCAACACCTCTATACATGTCAACAGATCACCGAATTAAATCCATTCACCCAACAAAACTGTAATTGATATCATTTGTAACGTCGTCGAACGTCATTTTAGAAACTATTTATAGTGACCAACATAAGATCTTTCAACGTATTTTGTCCTTATTCATACACTTTAGGAAAAATATTTTATAGGAATTTAACCATTGTAAAATTGTTCGAGAGCGAGCGCATTTAACTTTAAAGTTCTATCGAGATATACAATTGAAGAGGTATATAAATCTTATAAATATGATTAGTTCAATCAATTCCTTTAAATTATCATTAATTTTTGTAGTCTCATATTCATACAACTCTCAGAGTTCATTTCATTTAGAAACTTGTCAGATTATACTGCGGTCTTTCGTATCAATGATCATTCTCCATATTTATGGACACCGTGATGTCACAATATTTTTATAACTACATAACATATATCATTTTCAATTTAAAAGACAAAAAATCATTTTATCAAAATAAATATTGAATTAAAAAAATATATACATATATTTTTTTAATTCTTTAAAGAGATTTTCAATGGTTAGAAATGACATTTTTATATTCGAAATTTTGTCTGCAGGATAACTTCTATCTATATATGTCACATGGGATAAATGATAGAGGATAAACATTGTCAAAATTTTATTATCTAAATACTAATAATATGGTAAAAGAAAAATGATTTTAAACTAGTTTTTTTTTATTAAAAGCTGTATATATGTATTAATGTAAGGCACTTGAACTATGAGAGTGTATCCACAATCCATGAATATAAGATATATCGAAAGGTTGATGAACATGACTTTACAAAAACAAACTGCAAGCTTAATTACAAAAACAATCAATACATTTATAATCAATAGTTAGAGAACCATAACTAGAATAGACGACTCCTAAGTTTCGTAAGATCACATTCCCGCTACTTAATTCGGAAAATTCAGTCTTGAAAAGTCGGTAGATCCTTGAATCTAGAATTGTGGATTTTAAACCAAATTTACTAGAACACATTAAAAAAAATATAATCTTAATAATAGTAATTATAAGAGAGCATGATCCAATGCTTATCCAAACATCATAATCAATTGGTAATACGATGGATGGACAGGTAGATGGCTTAAATACGAGGGAATTAAGTGTACATACGGTTTGGGAAGAGAGACAAGTCACATAAAGTGACAAGTGAGAGTTCCTAAAATGTAGGGTTGTGTTGCATTCATGAACTTGGGTCTCTAGAGGACACAAGCAATTCATTGCCTTACGCAAAAACATCATTGTCGTGCTTTCTTAGCATTAGGTGGATGGATCCATATTGATACTCTTTTTTCGGATATTTTTTTATTGATTATTTCTTATTTTTCGAATTCCAAAAACATTTTGGTTAGTTTCTTAATCCATATATAATATACAATATTAATGATGAATTATCATCTATACCTCCATTTTTTACGAGAAAATGGCTTTTCATTTGTGTAAGCGACCACCCAATTAGTCAAATAATCCGGAGCAAGCATTTTTATGATAGACGATATTTCTGTTGGTTATTAAAAAAAAATGAAAACGGATATTCACATTAAATCTGTGAAACATTGAATGATATTATTTTTTAATTTAAATTAATCTAATCAATTTTTTTTTATAAAAATAACAGAACAATTATAGAAAATAATAAATAGAAAACAATCTTTAAAATAAATATATTTCTTAACAAAAATCGAATTGAATCTAAATAAAATTAAACGTTCAAATACCACAGTCGAAATTTTGTCAAATCGGTTTAATTTTAAATTAGTTAATGGACCATTTTAACATATTTTTTTTAATTAAAATATGCTATTGACATGTTTTAAAAAATATGTTATAACAAATCATCTCTTTTTGAGATTTCTTTCTTATCGTGAAGAAAGTATGGATTCCTACATTTTTATTTTTCGTTGTTTCTATTTTCGAAATGAAGTAATGCTTGTATAAATTTGTATAATAGATGGAATGATTAGAATGTTGCACGCCAAAGAGATGGGGAAATAATGATAATTAGCGTGCAATTTATCATTTCATAAATATGTTTATAAATTAACGTTGTGACAAAAAGGAGACATTTGATTACAAAAGACCAACTTTGATTCCTGAAAATACGGCTAAATAAAAAGATAGATTGAATAATAAGTGGAAAAGGGAATTAAAAAATAATAATTTCACACGATAAAGTATATATCGCCTTGGGGGCATGTCATCGTTGTCATGTAATTATAATTAGTAAACTATTTTTTTTTCTAGGGGCATAAGAACATTAATACATTTTGGTTGGAAAAAATAGGAGCATTTTTTAAAAAATTATATATTAATATACATGTATTTTGCATTAAAAACATAGACATGGATTATATTTATTGGAATAGATTAACAAGAGATCACTCAAATTAAAAAATGACGAAACAGATTTTTTTTTTATAATTTGAAAATTGATCGGAGTTTTGACTCAACTAAATCTCTGACCGAAGAATCACATATGAATGTTCCTCCCAAAATTGAGCCACTCAATCTTGAGTTAAATAACGAATAAATATTAAACTCTAACAACTTTATCTACAAATAAAAATATCATATATATATATATATTTATAATAGTTTTTTCAAATTAGATCCATGAAAAAATTTGTTCATTAAATTATAGCTATTGTTTTGGTTTTGTCCGATCCTGACAAAGGTCGTTGGGTGCTTGACATCGGCATTGATAGAAGTATTTAATAAGTTGGGTGAAGGAGATCGGAAACTTGATCAGTTCTTACAAAAAATTGTATGAGTACTTGGCATTTGGAAATATGGTCATAGACTTAAACGTGTATGTTGCAATAAAATTGTAGACACAAAATATCAATATTTTATATATTTGAAATTTATAAAAAGAATAGAATAAATGAGTTGAAATTATTGATGGATGTAATACTATAACTAAAATAATTTAATCTCCTAAATATCTATATTTTCAACTTGATTTATCATTTTCATACATTACAAATTTTTATAATAAAAAAAAATATGATGCATTTTTCATGAAAAATAAATTAGGACCCAAAGTAATTGCCGCATTTCATTTCCCATGTGAGATAAAAAAAAGATAATAAAAAGAAAAAATTAAAAGAAAAGAATAACTTAAGTTAGTGTAGAATATCACTTTGTCCAATACAATGCGTATCTCATGATTCGGTTCCGATTTTTATTAAAAAAAAAAATTAGGTCTTTTTATTTTTTTTTGGTTTTTTAAGTTTTTAAAATTCGGTTCGGTTCGATTTTAGGATATTCAGTTTTCTAAAAAATTATTGTTTAAAAATTTTAGATGGTTCGGTTTGAAAAAATAACGTACTTCTCGGAATTGTGCTGAAACGTCCACCCCTACATTTAGATATATGAATTAAATAATAAAATGAAATGAGATGTTTATTTGATTAGAAGTTTGAGTAATGAGGTAAGATTGATTATTGATTGGGATTAATTAGAAATTTACTTAGATATTGGTGGTTATAGTCCCAAATTAACTTTTGCATTATATAATAAAAATAATAATAATAAATTAAAATTTAAAACGATACGAATATATTTAATTTAATAAATATACGAATGTGTTAATCTAATATAAAAATATCAAATATTCACTTGAAACAATTTTTTAGACTTTATTTGTATCAAACTTGTCAACTAAATTTTCATAATTAATTTTTTCGAAAAACAATTATTCTCCTATGCAAATGTGAATAATATCTCAAAACTTTTGTGATTTTAAATATCTTTTCTTACATTTTTATAGAATATTCGGTTACAGTTGAAAATTTTAATTTATTTTTTAATTGTTAAATAAAGCTTTTATTATGATTTTAAACTTTTGTTATTATAACCATTTATTTTTTTAAAAATAAATCTTTTAATTTATTTAATAATACTATCAGCTATTGAATTAATGATAACAAATCTGTTTTATTATCATTATTAATAATTAATTTTAATAATTATATATCATAATTAATATTTTTTTAAACATCATAATAATTATTATGATTTTAAAAAGTTTATAAATTTTGAGGTCTTATTATGTGGCACCAATTACATGCATTATTAACATATACGACACCACAATATACGTGCACTCGAGGTTTTGAGATCAACAAACCAGAGAAGCAATATCTTTGTCAGTTTTTTTATAGATCACTAAATATCTAAATGAAGTTCAATTATTAACTGTCACCTCTAAACTTTGCACATTTACTAATCCTCTTTCGTCTCTTGGTCAACGCACTAAACGGTAAAATTCCGACAAAAATGGTTGCTCTGAGATCTCAAAATCTATTAAAGTGAGGAGGTTTTCCGACATGTGATGCGGAAACCTCCTTACGAATTACGGTCGACGGTCTAGTGTTCCGACCCATAGACTCCGGCATTGCGTTCCATCTAGACGGAGTAAAGAGAGGGTTGGAATAGTAGCATAATCATGAGCTTGGGGGGGGGGGCTAGTTACTTGAATAGTTTTTCAGGCAGTCAAGGTCACTACAAAAAAATCAGCAAATTCCAACGAATTTTCCAACGGATTTATCCGTTGGAAATTTTTCAACGGATTTTCAACGGTTTTCAACGGCATTTCAACGGTGATTTCCGTTAAAAATCCGTTGAAAATTTCCAACGGATATCCGTTGGAATCGCCGGTTGGAAATTTTTAACGGAATTTTCAACGTATTCAATTGAAAAAATTGGGTTGAAATTTTCCAACGGTATTTCCAACGGATATCCGTTGGAATTTTTTTTGGAAATTTAAAAAAAAAATTCCAAC
>NW_010966542.1:1354096-1362177 GCF_000463585.1 Tarenaya hassleriana
TATGTATGTATATAAATATTTATATGTATAAACATTTATATATGTATATATATTAATGTTATGTAATATCAGAAGTTTAACTTGGAGCAGTTGGATGATTGTCAATTGGAACTCCAGGGTTAAGGAGGATTGAGCTGGAGCAGTGGAAGGATGGGTGACCTACTGGGAAGTGAGTTGCGGGATCGGGATCGGGATATATGTCGGGGCTGGGGGATCGGGGTCGGGGCTGGAGGATCGGGATCGGAGCCGGGGGTCGGGATCGGGATCGGGATCGGGATCGGGATCGGGATCGGTATCGGGATAGATGTCGGGGCCGGGGTCGGGATCGAGAATATATTTTGAATTTTTTGTTGGAACGTTCCAACGGATTGCGGTTGGAAATTCCGTTGGAAAATTCCAACGGATATCGGTTGGAAATTCGGTTGGAAAATTCCAACCGATAAATCCGTTGGAAATCCGTTGGAAAATTCCAACGGATTGCGGTTGGAAATCCGTTGGAAAATTCCAACGGAAAAATTCGTTGAAATTCCGTTGAAAATTCCAACGGTTTTCCAACGGACACCGTTTTCTAACGACGAAATTCCAACGGATTTATCCGTTGGAAATCCGTTGGAAACGTTAATTTCCAACGGAAATTTGGTCATTTCCAACGGATTTGCCCGTTGGAAATGACCATTTTTTTTGTAGTGGGTGATTCAAAAGAGTATGGCTTTCCCGCATATAAGATTGGGCATCATTTGCAACGGAGGGCCAGATGCAGTTGAAGGATAGGTGATCAACTGTTTCCGGCTCAGCTTTGCAAAGACGACAGGCAGGTGCAATGCGAAGCCTCCAAGAGCCTGGACGATCTGCAGTCGGTAGCCTATTCTTCGACGCCGGCCATATAATATATAATATGCAAACGAGTATTTGAGTACCGAGTTCGCGAACCAAATCGTTCGGTGCCACGAGGTTGTTGGTGGAAGTACGTCCAAGCCCTCTTTGTGGAGAATTGCGGAAGTTGTGCGTGGGACCAGCAGAATGAGTCATCCGGTTCTATTGGGGACAGGGATGGGTGTGTAAGGACAGCGCAGCCAATGAACTGAATGCCGTGATATCGTCCGATCTCCATGCACTGTCGTCGCATACTGTCGATGCTTTCGTTTTAGTTCCCCATCGACGATTATCTCATTGAGTCTAATGCCAATGATTTCATCATGTGCATTACGTAAAGTTGGAATACGTTTTAATATATTACGTAAAGTTGCAACTGTACGGATATCTTATTACAACAATCTTGATTGCTGCAAGTATGTTTTTTTAAAAAATTACAGCACATGAAACAGTAAATAAAAATGTAAGATATTATAAAACTGATATTTTTACGGTGGACAAAATAAAAGTTCATAGCTTCCTGTAATTAAGAAAGTAATGTAATAATGTCCAACAGTAGAGCTTTATTTTATTATTTTACATATTATATAGTATGGCTTTATTCTATTCTCTCGTCCTCCGTATCTTTCTCTTTTTTCTCTTCATTTAAATATTTTTTTGTTCCCTTTTTGTTTGCTTCCCGGTGCTCATGTTCCCCGGTTTGGTGGAGGACCGTGGATAAAAAAAAAAGAATAAATTCTATTTGAATGCCTTTTTCTTGAAAAATAAAAGAATAGCTCTATGATGTGACATAAATATTTTAAATATTTGAAAGAAAATGTTTGAATACAATGGACAAGTTTAGGTTTTTCGGTTTTCAAAAAATTATATTTATTTCATTATTATTTAGCTTTATCTGAGACTGGTAAGGATTTAATTTTTGTTAAACATATTCTATTCAATTTTTTCTATTAAATTTAGTTCTATACTTAGATTAAAAATTGATATTATTAATTCGGATGTCATTATTTGATATTCAAAATATTTACATATCGAAATAATAAAAATAAATTTTATTTTCCAAATATTTTGAGAATCACACAATGTAAAGAGATTTATTTAATTTTTATTGAAATGATTGTTCACTCGGTCTAATGATAGCGATTATAAGATGAGTAACCCACCGGATCCAAGTTCGTCTTTGAATCCTCAGATGCAATTAGTTGGAGGATTCGGACAATGCTTTTTTAATTACTACTGGTGTGTGTGTGTATATATATATATATATATATATATACGAGTAGTAAAACTTATTCCATTTGCATTTGCATATCATATATATATATATATATATATATATATACACACATATATTATTGCAATAAAAGCATTATTTTGGTGTTTGATTTTCGTTTCTTTTTCCCATCACATTTGTCCCACCAAGAATGCAAAAGAAGATAACCATTCAAAAGGGTTGCTTTCAAATCTTTCCCGAAACTGAAAGTTCTTCTCCATCTCTCTCTCTCTCTCTCTCTCTCTCTCTCTCTCCCTCTCTCTCTTCAGGAAATGGTTTTGAGACATTGGAGATTATTATCATCACCTCTCGTGATCATCTGCTTCGTTGTTCTGATCTCAACGCTAATCTTAAATCACTGCGAAGCTTCGAGGGCGGCGACATTCTTCTTCACAAACCCTAATCATCAAAACCCTCGAGGACACTTCATGGGATTGTTGCCCAAACATTTCCCCGTTCCGGCCTCTGCTCCTTCGAGAAAACACAACGAGATCGGCCTTCAATACTTCCTCTCTCCATGAAGGTGACCAATTGCATTATTCAATCAATATTTTTACTATTTACATAATCAATCACGCCTCCTCACGCGGGATTAGGTTTTCTTTTTTTTTGTTTATAGTGTAGGGGAAAGAGATTATGTCACTAGGGTTTGAACAGAAGCTTGCCTGCTTCGATTTCTTGTCGGCTTTCTTCCGATTATGTAACTTTGTAAGAGTTTTACACTCTCTTTGTACATGTAAAAGGATCAAGATACGCGCAAAAATCTCGTTCTTTTGGAGATTATAATTTATTTCTTTGTTATTTTCGCTTATCATTTCTTTACAAACTACTGTTTACTTCAACAGCTTATTACATGCAAGCCCAATTCGACCGACACATTGTATGTATTTTTTTTTAACCGTGGGAAACCCATCGCAACAGTCTTTCGAACGGCATATCGGCTGACCCCGCGGGTTGGATAGCATCTCGGATAGTAAACCTTCGGACCCTGCGCAATAGTTGACAAACTACACGGAGTATGTAAATCAGCGAAACTGACCGGTTTAGAGGAAGTTCAGACCTCAGGACGAATTGAATCCAAAACCTCGTGTAGAGGATGCTTGTGACTTTTCAACTGAGTTGTTATTTATCCCTAAGAAATAATTAAATAAAGTGATAAAACAAAGAGGGTAAAATGGTGTATTTTCATCATCAAAGAGCATGAACTTCATATTATGACGACGACAACAACAATATCAATAATAATAATAATAATAAATAAATATATAAATAAATAAAATAAGGTTATCCGAAATATCACGAAGGGGTTAAACATGTGAAAGTATTATATTTATCAAAAAAATGTGGAAGTATTATAATTGCATTAGGTCACACTATCTAGCCAGTAGTCACCGTCCATTTGATTTGACCTTATTCAACGTTTCCTTTTCCCCTCGCTCCAATATATATATTTTTTGTTTTCTTTTATAAATATACAAGTAGACATCTAGTGGGATCCATATTATCTAGTGGAATCCATATTATGTTCTTCTTAGCAGTTGACCCTTCTTCACTATGAAGAAGCTGACCCTTCTTCACTATGAAGAAGCTGACATTTCTTCATTATGAAGAAGTTCCTTACATTTTCTCTATAAATAGGTCAGTGATGTAGTTCATTTGTATACATACGAAATACGAAGAACTTTCTCTCTCTTCTCTCTATCATACTCTTTCTCTCTCTAGAGCATATCTCCCTCTTGTTTTTCGTCTTTCGTTTTCAACACGTTATCAGCACGAGATTCTGCCGACATAGAGGTAAAAAAGAAAATATCATACAAAAGGTAATGTATGATTCTTCATCCCTATTCATCTTCAATTTCATTATATATAGACCTTGGGAGGCTCAGCCACCGGTCACTAATATATAACTAATTACATATATTTATATTACATTCATATAGACTTCGCGAGCTCAGCTACCAGTCAATGATATGAATGTTTATAAATATTACTATTATTATCATAATGGTTGGCTATGCCACCTGTAAATATCATTATGCATATCTATAAGTATTACTATTATTATCATAATGGTTGGCTATGCCACCTGTAAATATCATTATGCATATCTATAAATATTGTTATTATTATCGTAATGGTTGGCTATACCACCTAAATATGAATATTATTTCTGTCATTATTTATGTTATTATTTCTATGATGGATGGCTATGCCACCTTAACTATTTACTTTATGCAATATGGACGGTATTACCGCCTGATAATATATTAATGATTATATCTACTGTTGTTACATATGATACATATGTCGAATTTGGTCAATCTTGAAATCGATGATATGGGCATTTGATGCCAAAATGCATCTGAAAGCCGAAAAGATTGACAAAACAATCGAAAAAGGGCAAGCGACATCTGAAACTGATAAGGAAAAAACGATAATATTTATGCGACGCCATCTTGATAATGCGCTAAAAGATGAATATCGCATGAAAGAGAATCCCGCAGATTTATGGGAATCACTCAAAGATCATTTCGATCATGAGAAATATGTGTTCCATCCGAGAGCCAAACATGATTGGCTGGATCTGAGATTCTAAGACTTTAAGTTTGTGCGAGAATATGATTTCGCAATGTTTGAGATAATATCTGTTATCGATGTGGTATGAACGATCATTGGTCACAGACCTGTCGTATATCGAAACATCTTGTTGAATGATATCAACAATCATGTAAAGATAAAAGGGAGAAATACCCAGACAAATTTTTGTATCTGGTATCCCTGATGATTTCATCAATAAAGAAAGAGATGGAACATATTTGGATATCACGGATTTCCTTGATCAGTTTCAACACGTTATCAGCACGAGACTCTGCCGACATAGAGGTAAAAAAGAAAATATCATACAAAAGGTAATGTATGATTCTCCATCTCTATTCATCTTCAATTTCATTATATATAGACCTTGGGAGGCTCAGCCACCGGTCACTAATATATAACTAATCACATATATTTATATTACATTCATATAGACTTCGCGGGCTTAGCCATCAGTCAATGATATGAATGTTTATAAATATTGGTATTATTATCATAATGGTTGGCTATGCCACCTGTAAATATCATTATGCATATCTATAAGTATTACTATTATTATCATAATGGTTGGCTACGTCACCTGTAAATATTCTTATGAATATTTATAAATATTGCTATTATTATCGTAATGGTTGGCTATGCCACCTAAATATGAATATTATTTATGTCATTATTTATGTTATTATTTATGTGATGGATGGCTATACCACCTTAACTATTTACTTTATGCAATATGGACGGTATTACCGCCTGATAATATATTCATGATTATATCTACTGTTGTTACATATGATACATATGTCGAATTTGGTCAATCTCGAAATCGCTGCCCTCGATGCTTATGGCAAAAAAAATATATATGATATGGGCATTTGATGCCAAAATGCATCTGAAAGCCGAAAAGATTGTCAAAACAATCGAAAAAGGGCAAGCGACATCTGAAACTGATAAGGAAAAAGCGATAATATTTCAGCGACGCCATCTTGATGATGCGCTAAAAGATGAATATCGCACGAAAGAGAACCCCGCAGATTTATGGGAATCACTCAAAGATCATTTCGATCATGAGAAATATGTGATCCATCTGAGAGCCAAACATGATTGGCTGGATCTGAGTTCTAAGACTTTAAGTCTATGCGAGAATATGATTCCGCAATGTTTGAGATAATATCTGTTATCGATGTGGTATGAACGATCATTGGTCATAGACATGTCGTATACCGAAACATCTTGTAGAATCATATCAACAATCACGTAAAGATAAAAGGGAGAAATACCCAGATAAATTTTTGTATCTGGTGTCCCTGATGATTTCATCAATAAAGAAAGAGATGGAACATATTTGTATATCGCGGATTTCCTTGATCAGCTTGAAGATGGAAAAATGACCAACTAGAGAAAATCGACATGAAGTTTATTATGAATGTTGCGTTGTGTATTTTATTTCCAAGTGTGTTTTATACTCTAACGTTCAGTTTCTGTGTTATGTACTATTTCATCTTTATCTTTGTTTTCAGGAATATTTCGTATCTTTCACATTGATCAATTCGACTTGAGATATGTCGAAATTCATGATCAATGATGGGGATATATGTCTAACCGATAGTGCTATGACTCATACGATACTTAAAGATGAGAAATACTTCTCTGAGTTGAATATTATTGAATCCAGTGTTAACACAATATCTGGAAATGCGAAAATGATCATGGGCTCAGGAAGAGCAAGTTTTATGATGCCTAAAGGCACAAAGATTATGATCAATAACGCATTATTTGCTCCAAAGTCTCAAAGAAACTTATTGAGTTTCAAAGATATTCGCCAAAATAATTTTCATATCGAGACTATAAGTGACGAAAATCGTGAATACATTTGTATCACGTCAATGATTGCTGGAAAGAAGCATATGATGGAAAAGTTACCATCATTATCCTCTGGATTATACTTCACAAAGATATATATGATTGAATCATATTCCACAATGAATCCACGGTTTGGAGATGTGTTCAAGATTTGGCATGATCGATTGGGTCACCCTGGTTCAATAATGATGCGAAGAATTGTGGAAAGTTCTAATGGTCATCCATTGAAAAATAAAAAGATTTTTCAATCCCATGAACTCACATGTACCGCATGTTCTCAAGGAAAATTGATAATACGACCGTCATCGGTCAAAATCGGAAATGAATTGCCATCATTTTTAGAACGAATACATGGGGATATTTGTGGACCAATACATCCATCGAATGGACCATTTCGATACTTTATGGTATTAATAGATGCATCAAGCAGATGGTCACATGTTTGTCTATTATCAACCCGAAATGTTGCATTCGCGAGGTTTCTTGCTTAAATTACCAAACTACGAGCTCAATTCCCTGATTATCCTATTAAGAAAGTAAGGCTTGATAACGCCGGTGAATTCACTTCTCAAGCTTTCAATGACTATTGTATGTCACTCGGAATTGAGATTGAGCATCCTGTTCCCCATGTCCATACACAAAATGGTATGGCCGAGTCATTAATTAAGCGACTCCAACTTATTGCTCGACCATTGATGATGAAAACAAAACTTCCGATTTCTGTTTGGGGGCATACTATTTTACATGCTGGAGCACTGATTCAAATTCGACCGAGTGCATATCATAAATATTCTCCAGTGCAATTGGCAACTGGAAATGAACCAAATATATCTCATCTTAGAATATTTGGTTGTGCGGTATATGTACCAATAGCTCCACCACAACGTACAAAAATGGGCCCACAACGACGATTGGGTATTTACGTTGGATATAATTCACCCTCAATCATTCGATATCTTGAACCACAAATGAGTGATATGTTTACAGCTCATTTTGCTGATTGTCATTTTCGTGAGGATGAATTCCCGACGTTAGGGGGTGGAATGATACAAGCCTCACAAGATTTGACGTGGAAAACAGAATCATTATTATATCTTGATCCTCCTACAAAACAATGTGGTCTTGAAGTACAAAAGATCATACATTTGCAAAACGTAGCAAATCGATTGCCAGATGGATTCACAGATACAATACGGGTGACAAAATTATATATACCAGCCGCGAATGTACCCGCTCGGATAGAAATACCAAAGGATCAGGGGGAGAAAAGAATTTCAAATGAGTCCATGGCACAGTTGAAACGTGGAAGACCACCCGGTTCTAAAGATAGAAATCCACGAAAAAGAAAGAAAACTGAGACTAATGATAGTCCTCAGATTGATCCAAAAGAACCGAATGAGGAAAAAGATACTGAATATCAAAATAATGAAAATGGTCTTCAGAATACAGAAGATGATGAGATTTCTATCAACTACATCCA
>NW_010966542.1:1362195-1415719 GCF_000463585.1 Tarenaya hassleriana
AGTGATGGAATATTCTCTTTCTCTGTATCTAAGGAAATCGAAAATGATAGTGAAGATCCAGAACCGATGTCGGTATCTGAATGTCAAAGGAGACATGATTGGATAAAATGGAAAGAAGCTATGGAAGTAGAATTAGACTCATTAAATAAAAGAAAAGTATTTGGATCCATTATCCAAACCCCTGACGGTGTAAAACCAGTTGGATGCAGATGGGTGTTTGTGCGAAAGAGAAATGAAAATAATGAAATTATGAGATATAAAGCACGTCTTGTCGCACAAGGTTTCTCTCAAAGACTTGTGATAGATTATGAGGAAACGTATTCTCCAGTCATGGATGCGGTTACGTTCAGATATTTGATAAGTTTGATAACTTCCAAGAATTTGGAAATGTATCTCATGGATGTTGTCACAGCATATTTATATGGGTCATTGGAAAATGACATATACATGAAAATTCCTGAAGGATTGAGAATGCAAGGGGCATTAAACTCAAAATCCAAGGAAACGTATGCGATCAAATTACAACGATCCTTATACGGATTAAAACAATCTGTACGTATGTGGTATAATCGCTTAAGTGAATGTCTGCTGAAAAAGGGATACGTTAATAACCCCATTTGCTCATGCGTCTTCATCCAGAAAACAGCTAGCGACTTTTTGATTATAGCGGTTTATGTGGATGATCTAAACATAATCGGGACTCCAAAGGAAATTGAAAACGCTCGAAATTATCTCAAAGGAGAATTTGAGATGAAAGATTTGGGACGAACGAAGTTTTGTCTTGGACTATAGATAGAACATCTTCCTAGCGGAATACTTGTTCATCAGTCCAACTATACCAAGAAAATTCTGAGTCGTTTTAACATGGATAAATCAAATCCGTTGAGCACCCCAATGGTTTGTAGGTCTCTAAATGTTGAAAAAGATCCATTTCAACCTTACGAAGGACTCGGTCCTGAAGTACCTTATATGAGCGCGATAGGGGCATTGTTATATCTTGCTAATTGTACTCGACCATATATAACGTTTGCTACTAATCTTTTAGCGAGATATAGTTCGTCTCCAACAAGACGACATTGGACAGGGATCAAACATATCTTTCGTTATTTACAAGGAACGATTGATTTGGGATTATTTTATCCTAAGGATTCGAAACTTGAGCTAATCGGTTTTGCAGACGCAGGTTATTTATCCGACCCTCATAAAGCCCGATCACAGACTGGATATGTTTTCACAATTGGAGGTATTGCAATATCCTGGCGTTCTCAGAAACAAACATTGGTTGCAACATCTTCGAATCACGCTGAAGTCATTGCACTTCATGAAGCAAGTAGAGAATGTGTGTGGCTCAGGGCTGTACCCCGCCATATACTAGAAGCGTGTGGATTACCGATTAATATCGATCCAACGATATTATTCGAAGATAATGCCGCATGTGTTGCTCAAACCAAAGAAGGATACATAAAGAATGATCGAACGAAGCATATTCCTCCGAAGTACTTCTCTTACACTCAAGAGCTTGAAAAGAAGAAGGAAGTTGATATCCGTTATATCCGATCAAGTGACAACGTAGTTGATTTATTCATAAAGGCACTCCCTACTTCAACATTCAAGAAACATATTCAGAATATCCGAATGCGTCGTCTTCGAAGTTTATGAAGAAACGTATGCATGTTGGTTCAAGGGGGAGATTGTAAGACTGTACTCTTTTTTCCTCGTCATGGTTTTTATCCCACAGGGTTTTTCCATGATAAAGTTTTTAACGAGGCAATCCATACTAGATGTCTAAGGGGAAGTGTTGTAAATATACAAGTAGACATCTAGTGGGATCCATATTATCTAGTAGAACCCATATTATGCTCTTCTTCACTATGAAGAAGCTGACTCTTCTTCACTATGAAGAAACTGACCTTTCTTCGCTATGAATAAGTTCCTTATATTTCTCTATAAACAGTAATTTAGTTCATTTGTAACATACGAAATACGAAGAATTTTCTCTCTATTCTCTCTATCATACTCTTTCTCTCTCTAAAACATTTCTCCCTTGTTTTTCGTCTTTCGTTTTCAAACAGACCTGTCGTATACCGAAACATCTTGTTGAATGATATCAACAATCATGTAAAGATAAAAGGGAGAAATACCCAGACAAATTTTTGTATCTGGTATCCCTGATGATTTCATCAATAAAGAAAGAGATGGAACATATTTGGATATCGCGGATTTCCTTGATCAGCTTGAAGATGGAAAAATGACCAACTAGAGAAAATCAACATAAAGTTTATTATGAATGTTGCATTGTGTATTTTATTTCCAAGTATGTTTTATACTCTAACGTTCAGTTTCTATGTTATGTACTATTTCATCTTTATCTTGTTTTTCAAGAATATTTCGTATCTTTCACATTGATCAATTCGACTTGAGATATGTCGAAATTCAAGATCAATGATGGGGATATATGTCTAGCCGATAGTGCTACGACTCATACGATACTTAAAGATGAGAAATACTTCTCTGGGTTGAATATTTCTGAATCCAGTGTTAACACAATATCTGGAAATGCGAGAATGATCATGGGCTCAGGAATAGCAAGTTTTATGATGCCTAGAAGCACAAAGATTATGATCAATAGCGCATTATTCGCTCCAAAGTCTCAAAGAAACTTATTGAGTTTCAAAGATATTCGTCAAAATAATTTTCATATCGAGACTATAAGCGAAGAAAATCGTGAATACCTTTGTATCACGTCAATAATTGCTGGAAAGAAGTATATGATGGAAAAGTTACCATCATTATCCTCTGGATTATACTTCACAAAGATATATATGATTGAATCATATTCTACGATGAATCCACGGTTTGGAGATGTGTTCAAGATTTGACATGATCGACTGGGTCACCCTAGTTCAATAATGATGCGGAGAATTGTGGAAAGTTCTAATGGTCATCCATTGAAAAATGGAAAGATTTTCCAATCTCATGAACTCACATGTACCGCATGTTCTCAAGGAAAATTGATAATAAGACCGTCATCGGTCAAGATCGAAAATGAATTGCCATCATTTTTAGAACGAATACATGGGGATATTTGTGGACCAATACATCCATCGAGTGGACCATTTCGATACTTTATGGTATTGATAGATGCATCAAGTAGATGGTCACATGTTTGTCTATTATCAACCCGCAATGTTGCATTCGCGAGGTTTTTTGCTTAAATTACCAAACTACGAGCTCAATTCCCTGATTATCCTATTAAGAAAGTGAGGCTTGATAACGCCGGTGAATTCACTTCTCAAGCTTTCAATGACTATTGTATGTCACTTGGAATTGAGATTGAGCATCCTGTTCCCCATGTCCATACACAAAATGGTATGGCCGAGTCATTAATTAAGCGACTCCAACTTATTGCTCGACCATTGATGATGAAAACAAAACTTCCGATTTCTGTTTGGGGGCATGCTATTTTACATGCTGGAGCACTGATTCAAATTCGACCGAGTGCATATCATAAATATTCTCCAGTGCAATTGGCAACTGGAAATGAACCAAATATATCTCATCTTAGAGTATTTGGTTGTGCGGTATATGTACCAATAGCTCCACCACAACGTATAAAACTAGGCCCACAACGACGATTGGGTATTTACGTTGGATATAATTCACCCTCAATCATTCGATATCTTGAACCACAAACGGGTGATATGTTTACAGCTCGTTTTGCTGATTGTCATTTTCGTGAGGATGAATTCCCGACGTTAGGGGGAGGAATGATACAAGCCTCACAAGATTTGAGGTGGAAAATAGAATAATTATTATATCTTGATCCTCCTACAAAACAATGTGATCTTGAAGTACAAAAAATCATACATTTACAAAATGTAGCAAATCGATTGCCAGATGGATTCACAGATACAATACGAGTGACAAAATCATATATACCATCCATGAATGTACCCGCTCGGATAGAAATACCAAAGGATCAGGGGGAGAAAAGAATTTCAAATGAGTCTATGGCACAGTTGAAACGTGGAAGACCACCCGGTTCTAAAGATAGAAATCCACGAAAAAGAAAGAAAATTGAGACTGATGATAGTCCTCAGATTGATCCAAAAGAACTGAATGAGGAAAAAGATACTGAATATCAAAATGATGAAAATGGTCTTCAGAACGCAGAAGACAATGAGATTTCCATCAACTACATCCATAATGGAAAGATGTTGGTAAGAAATGAGATAGACGACAGTGATGAAATATTCTCTTTCTCTATATCTAAGGAAATCGAAAATGATAGTGAAGATCCAGAACCGATGTCGGTATCTGAATGTCAAAGGAGACATGATTGGATAAAATGGAAAGAATGTATGGAAGTAGAATTAGACTCATTAAATAAAAGAAAAGTATTTGGATCCATTATCCAAACCCCTGACGGTGTAAAACCAGTTGGATGCAGATGGGTGTTTGTGCGAAAGAGAAATGAAAATAATGAAATTATGAGATATAAAGCACGTCTTGTCGCACAAGGTTTCTCTCAAAGACCTGGGATAGATTATGAGAAAACGTATTCTCCAGTCATGGATGCGATTACGTTTAGATATTTGATAAGTTTGACAACTTCCAAGAATTGAAAATGTATCTCATGGATGTTGTCACAACATATTTAGATGGGTCATTAGAAAATGACATATACATGAAAATTCCTGAAGGATTGAGAATATCGGGGGCATTAAACTCAAAATCCAAGGAAACGTATGCGATCAAATTACAACGATCCTTATACGGATTAAAACAATCTGGACGTATGTGGTATAATCGCTTAAGTGAATGTCTGCTGAAAAAGGGATACGTTAATAACCCTATTTGCCTATGCGTATTCATCCAGAAAACAGCTAGCGGCTTTGCGATTATAGCGGTGTATGTGGATGATCTAAACATAATTAAGACTCCAACGGAAATTGAAAACGCTCGAAGTTATCTCAAAGGAGAATTTGAGATGAAAGATTTGAGACAAACAAAGTTTTGTCTTGGACTACAAATAGAACATCTTCCTAGCGGAATACTTGTTCATCAGTCCAACTATACCAAGAAAATTCTGAGGCGTTTTAACATGGATAAATCAAATCCGTTGAGCACCCCAATGGTTTGTAGATCCCTAAATGTTGAAAAAGATCTATTTCGCCCTTGCGAAGATAACGAGGAGGTACTCGGTTCTGAAGTACCTTATATGAGCGCGATAGGGGCATTGTTATATCTTGCTAACTGTACTCGACCAGATATAGCGTTTGCTACTAATCTTTTAGCGAGATATAGTTCGTCTCCAACAAGACGACATTGGACAGGGATCAAACATATCTTTCGTTATTTACAAAGAACGATTGATTTGGGATTATTTTATCCTAAGGATTCGAAACTTGAGCTAATCGGTTTTGCAGACGCAGGTTATTTATCCGACCCTCATAAAGTCCGATCACAGACTGGATATGTTTTCACAATTGGAGGTACTGCAATCTCCTGGCGTTCTCAGAAACAAACATTGGTTGCAACATCTTCGAATCACGCTGAAGTCATTGCACTTCATGAAGCAAGTAGAGAATGTGTGTGGCTCAGGGCTGTAACCCGCCATATACTAGAAGCGTGTGGATTACCGATTAATATCGATCCAACGATATTATTCGAAGATAATGCTGCATGTGTTGCTCAAACCAAAGAAGGATACATAAAGAATGATCGAACGAAGCATATTCCTCCGAAGTACTTCTCTTACACTCAAGAGCTCGAAAAGAAGAAGGAAGTTGATATCCGTTATATCCGATCAAGTGATAACGTAGCTGATTTATTCACAAAGGCACTCCCTACTTCAACATTCAAGAAGCATATTCAGAATATCGGAATGCGTCGTCTTCGAAGTTTATGAAGAAACGTATGCATATTGGTTCAAGGGGGAGATTGTAAGACTGTACTCTTTTTTCCTCGTCATGGTTTTTATCCCACAGGGTTTTTCCATGATAAGGTTTTTAACGAGGCAGTCCATACTAGATGTCTAAGGGGGAGTGTTGTAAATATACAAGTAGACATCTAGTGGGATCCATATTATCTAGTGGAACCCATATTATGTTCTTCTTAGAAGTTGACCCTTCTTCACTATGAAGAAGCTGACCCTTCTTCACTGACCTTTCTTCACTATGAAGAAGTTCCTTACATTTTCTCTATAAATAGGTCAGTGATATAGTTCATTTGTATACATACGAAATCTGAAGAACTTTCTCTCTCTTCTCTCTATCATACTCTTTCTCTCTCTAGAGCATATCTCTCTCTTGTTTTTCGTCTTTCGTTTTCAACATTTTCCTATTTTTTTCTAAATTTTAATCATTTTTACTAATATATTTAGGGTTTCGATGCGAATTCTAATAATAATAAACTAATATTTATTATTATTATTATTATTATTATTATTATTATTATTATTGTTATACCTAATAATATGCATCAGTGTCTTGTTGTATTATATTATTATAATTTGTAATTATTTTGTTGATTTAGATTCTTTGCTATCAAAACCTTAAGAACTATTCATTGGAGAGAAATCATTTCAGTTAACATGGTCACACTAAATTACCTCACTTGAAATTAGAGATTAATTTTTTTATATCAGAATTTATATATTATTATATTATTCATTAGATTTGAAATTTATTATATTAAAATTTTCATTTTCTGAACTTTTCAATTTTTTTCAAATTAATACCTATATTATTTTTTTCTAAAAAACTTTAAACTCCTACAATATCTCACAAAAGACATATAATTTTAATATCAAATCAAATTAACTTCTAATCATTGGTGTGATAAATCAACACTTAATCTGTAAATCTAGAATTATGTTGAAAGAGTGAAGTGATCGTCAATACTACAGATCGTCAATACTACAGATATGAATAAAGGGCGCTTTCTCAAAAACTACTAAAGTGGAAGAATATAAGATGAATCGAATGCATATTAGAATGAGCGAGAGATCTAATGATTTTATAGGTATGAAACTATATAATCAATCATAATTTTTAAAAAATTGTATTTAATAGTAAACATAATAGTCTAGCTTTTTTATTTTGATTTTTCTTTCAAAATATATTTTATATTTAATAGTAAATATAATAGCAAAAAAATATTTTATAATTTGACATCTTAAACTAGCTAGTGTTAGTTCTATATTTTTTTAGTAGAAATTATGTTGAATCATCTGACTTTAAATAATATATGGTATTATACCTTCATATCATTGCAATAATTATGTCAAAATCCTATAAACATACGTGGGAAAAATAATAAGCATTGCATGCTTTTACCATCGTTGTGGCTTGTTAACTTCGGGTTGCGGATTTTTCTTACCTTATAATTTATAAAAAAAAATAGTTTGATTGAAAAATGATATCAGTCTTTTAAAATTAAAAAAAAAATATATGCACAAACATGTCATCCGAATGTGGCAAGTTCAGCAATGAATCAAAAATTTCCAGGGTTTAAGGCAAAAAGATTTGTTCACAATATTTTAATTTTTTTAAAAAAAAAAACACAAGCCGAAAGATCTGCCTAATTTTCTGTTGAGGTTGTAATGTCTGTATTCTTCCACATAGGCCCAGTTATTTGTTTCTTTTTCTAAAGCTTTTGATTTAAGAATTGGTAACTATATAATATTAATAGCCATCTATTTAAATTATATTTGGATTCTTTTTGTAACTAAATGTAAGAACCATTTATTTGGTTGACCCCCCGTTGCCTCAATTTTCCATATTTCATAAAGCATGGAATTCTTAAGCTATGTGTTATGGATAATATAAATTAAAGCTACAACATTATCCATAATTGAATTGAATTCTATTTTTAAAGTAAATAATAAATATTCAGTTCAGGCTAACTAACTATTGTATCCTGGCAAAATTTATTTGGCTAATTTTATATGGCTTGTGAATGTGATTATTTTCAGAGTAACTATTTTGATTTGAATATATAAAAATGAATCAACAAAATATTATAATATGTTATTTGGATCTAATTCTCAATCTGAAAACAATTAGATATAATTTAAATTAAATTAATACGGGTTAAAGTTGAATTCAATATTAAATAATTGAAAGAATTAAATAAAAAGGAAAACGTTTTAGACAAGTCAATGAGACCTTCCTTTGATTTGTCATTTCCTAACTATGAAAAGGATATAGTTTTCTATATTAGCCGTGGAAAATTGGTTTCGTTATTTACATTTCTGAGAATCATATTTATATAATTTAAAAGTTTTTAATAATTATGAAGAATGATGGTTCATTTAATTTAATTGGCATAAAAGATGGCAAACATGCCATAATTCTATAAGGTATGATAATTATACCCCATTTATGAATCCGATAATCCCGCTATCCATCGTAAAATTACAAACACTTGCTCTATTATTATTATTATTATTATTATTATTATTATTATTATTATTATTATTACTTGATAAAATGCATTTAATATCAAGAGAATCAAATAATTTGAACAATTTACGTTCATATACACAAAAGCTTCTATTAACCATTCTAAATACTTGAAATCTCTAAATCTGAATTAGCAAATTTGTATTTTCAATTTGAGATGACTTCAATCAAGGGAAGGGAAGAGAAGAGAAGAGAAGCTCGCACGCTGTTTCAGAATTTCTTGTCTTCAGCTCAAATCCTTTCTGCAACATGGCTTCACACTGCAGCACTCTTTTCCCTTCACATAAAAGTGGACAGTCCCATCTTTCACATGCCTCTGAGCTAAGCCGGTTCTCGCTCCCGACGACCACGATGATGCATACAGCGATTCCGAGGCTTCGACCGAGAACCCGTTTTCGCTAAGGTCCAAAACTTGCAAATGGTTCGCCATGGCGAGAGCAGTGGAGAGTTCTTTGATGAAGTGATCCTTTGATGAAACTTGTATTCCAGCTTGCTCGTCTTCGCTATCCGCAACTTCGAGATCCTCGCATTGGATTCCGGTTTTACATAGATCTTGCTCGTTGTTGAGGTATGGATTTAGGGTTTCGTTTTCAACTCTCTCGGCTTCCCCCCTCTTGGATGCAGGTTCACAAGTTCCGTGTTTTGTCTGAGCCTTTTCCGAGCTTTCTTTCACTAATTGGTCATATGGGAACGTGCGAGTCTCGTCCATTTCACCATTCTCGGCGAGGTTAAGCTCTTCCAGAGTTTTATTATCTGCTGAACAAGTAAAAAATGGCTTAGCAGGACAGAGATATTAGAGTATATATATCAATATTATTAGTATCATTATAACCTCTCCATACCTCTATAATCTCTCTAGTCTCTCACTATCCTGTAATATCTCTCTTTTCTTAGTTTCAAGATCTCCTTTCGTGTGTGTGTATGCATATATATACTAGTATCTTATATAAGTTTCAACTACAATTTTCCACAACTTTTTGAATTCTATTAAGAGATTGGTTTCATAGCAAGTGTAATAAACGACCTGCAAAAGATTTAAAAAGGACGTAATTTCAGACCTGAGAGCGCTTGAATTATTCGCAGAATTCCAGGGAGCCGAAGTCGACACTTGTTAAGGATCAAAGATTTTAAGCTGCATTGAGGATTTTTAAGCAGCATTGCCAGTGCACCGACCCCCTGTTTTCATAGCAAGAAAAATCATGTTCGAGAAAAAAACACGGATTTGATGAAGATATCCATGCCAAGTATAAACCGAATAAACGTGAAATTAACTCGTAAGACACTAATCATTTCGGGATCTCTGATATGAATGATATAATGACATGGTAATTTGATTTCAAGATTCTTAATAGTGGTATTATTGCTTGAAGATACCTCTTCAGTAACAGAATTTCCTCCAACGTTAAGCTCGAGAATGCTAGAAGCTAGAGTACTATCGCTGCAGAGTTTATGATAGAAAGCAGAAGCTATTCCACAGCCTGAGAGGTCAAGCTTTACAGTTTCTTCCTTCTGATAACATAATGATTCAGTGACTTTTATAGCTCCTTCCTGTAATAACGAAAACTATATCAAGTGAGAACCAATGCCGAGAATTTTTAGCAAGATAACAAAATCTATCAACAAACTGTTCTGCATATAATAAGAAATTCCTCTCACTGTTCCTATTCCGCTGCCTCCTAGCAAAAGCTGTGACAAAGATGGGGTCTTAGCCACTCTGGAGAGGATATCGACAACTTGGTTGCTCAGCTTCACACCATTCAAACTTAACTCTGTGAAGCTACATTAAAGAAAACATTTGACAGCATTACAGTATATCTATAGGCTATAGCTGGACCCCTTCACAAAATTGGAACAGGTGAAACGAAACTGCTTGATGTTTTAGCTCGAACCTGCTCAGAGTAGCCAGTTTGGCCAAGAGGCTGTGGATGGCATTCCCTGATATCGGATTATTGTATCCTGCCATACAAACCCGATACAGCATCTTTAGCATAGAGCAAAGAAACAAGTTAAACCTTAAAAACAACAATCTATATTGGAAAAATTTGTAATGCATACCAATGTAGAGCTGTGATAGTCCTGATTCAGAATCCAATGCATTGGCAATCTTTATGATCGTTCTAGATGTGAGTGAACAATATTCTACATTCAAGCTGTAAAGTGCTAAAAAGGAGAAAACAAGAAAGGAAATTAAAACAAGAGCAAGAAGAAGTAATGACTATCAATCTATCCTAGGGCATCTCATACATCTTTTAGGTTCGTACTTTATCAGTGAAAACACAGAAACAATATATATCACCAGATGAATTAGGCCACAACAGATGACAGTCAAATGAAGAAAGAACAATTTTACCCTTGCAACTTTTCAAGATGGTTGAAAGGTATGAACCACATGCATCAGTAAGTCGATTTCTGGATATATTGAGGACTTCCAACCGAGTGAATAGGACAGGACATTCACAGATCTGGTTAACAATAGTAAGATTAAACAACAAGAAAACGTGAAAAATGTGAAACTTTCTAGTTGTAGAGCTAATAGCCCACCTGAAACAAAGCTGTTGGACCGAACCGATTGCTGTGCAAATCCAAAGCCAAAGCACCATATCTCTGGGTTGATGAGGAAAAATGTTGCTTCAGTTTCTCCATTGATCCATTCCCTAAAATCAAAGACAGAATGGAAAATAAGCATTCCAGATTTTAAAGCAATTCTCCATCATATTATCACCTGACTTAAGTTAGCAGAAGAAACAAACTAATAAAAGTTTTTTTTTTTTATATCTTATTAACATGTACTTTATACAAAAGTAGAGACAAACCTAACATATTGTGAGAAAGATCCAGCATAGCAACTGAGTTGTGGACATGGAGGGAACGCAATAACGGAGCAGCTGATATATCTTGCAGCTCGCATTCAGACACATTGACTTCATCTTCAACCTAACAATCGTACAGGCAGAAGATAAACATAGCTCAGATTCCAAACTGTTATAGTAGCGAGATTCCAACCGTTTATGAGGCAGATGAAGAGAGACAAGTTTCATTCACTAACTGGTGAACTCAGATGGTCTGGTACATGTTCTCACCTCCGAGATATATAGTTTCTTAAGCAATTTCATATTGGGTGTCTCTGACAACTCTTGGCAACAATCCATGTATAGTTTCATGAGGCGCTTGTGAACCCAGCCTGCAACGTATAAATTAGTAAACTTATAAGACATCAACAACGCTGCAAGGATGATTAAAGGACCATTCTGGAGGACAGTAAGAATTTGATGCCTACCGCCAATAAAAGCTTCAATCACAACACTTCCAGCCGAACCGGTAAGAGTCTCACATAACTCAAAAGATCCTACAGTTCTTCCACCACATTCAATGTCTTGAATGATTGGCAACAGACCTGATGATATCCGAATTGCATGTTGAAGATTCACACCAATTACCAGGGCCATATAAATCTCTCTCACAAGATACCTATGCAGCTGTTCAATTTTGGTTTCTAAAAAAGTAAAGATTTTTAAGCAGGAAACTGAGATTTGTAGAGATGGATGGCGTTAAATCATGAGCCAAAATGATTCATCAATTCCTTCATTTGGTGTTATTGACTGAGAAAAGAAAAGAGTTTATACCTTTGGTTTTCTCTTCTTCAGAAAGCTGTAGATAGTACAAGCAAGCAAGTTCCACCTTCAAAGACTCTGTGTATAACTTGTCATTGACAAAACATGAACCTAATATCTGTTGGCAGCCATTCTCGAATCTGAATATTATTTTTTGCTGCAACCAACAAAAATTTGGTTATATCATGGAGCATGCAAGTAGTAGAAAAAAAGAGATATAGCTAAATGGATCACATGGTCATGATGATGAAGAAACCAGGATGCTTACATCATCTGCTTTGCAATAACAATGGAAGTTCAACAGAGAAGCTCCATATTTATGTTGCATTCCCTTAGAATCCCCATTATCATATTGAGATCCTCTAGTGACACGGTCAGGTGTACTGACAACTTTACTGTTATTCAAAGATTTATAACTGTTTCCACTTGAAGCAACCTCAGCGGGATTCAGAGGCTTATACGAGCATGAACTTTCTTCAACATTATTTTGAGGATCTGCACACTTATCCTTACAGTTAACTGCATCATTTAAAGCATCGTCTAAGCTATAAAGACTTGACAGAATATACTGTCAGGGAAATCCGTATTTGCAAAAATACACACACCTCTTCCAGAAGCCTCAGCATTCTGCCTAGGAAATTTGAGACAACTGTTTTTTGGTGTTCCCAGCTCAAACTCAGTTTCACTTTCATCATCTGAGATGATTAATCGGATGCGCTTCCGTCCAACGACTGTCTGTTGACTGCCTCTCTTTTCAGAGAACTCCTTTGGAGAAGCAGCCTTGGTCTGCTCAATATCATGCTTTACTGTGTTATCAGTTTTCCGTTTGGACAAACGTCTCCTAGGCTGGATAAATGAAATCAGTGGTGCATCATCGTTTTCGTCATCAAAATCTGCTAATGGTTTTGATCTTTGTGAATTTGATGTTTGGACTTCTGGCGAGTTATTTGCATTATGCCTGTCATTTGACAAGTTCTCTTTAGCTATTTGCACTTGTAGATTTCACAATATGGTAGCTTCTAAACTACAAAATGGTAATGGAGTGTATGTTTTGAAATGCATGGAGTGTTTAAGCAATGAAACTCACCTTCAACCACGCTGATATCATGCGAGATTTCTCAATAAGACAATCAAGACAAGCATTAACCTGGAGCATACGATTCCGTTCTTCTGAGGTACCTTTAGCATCATTCATTTCTAGTGACAACTTCTTAAACTTAAGCTCCCCTTCTCCCAATTCTTCCATTACCTTCTTGGCTTGTTTGACTGTATTAATATTTTGCTCAATCTGTTCAACCAATGCACTCTCGTCCTCCATGGATTTGGCTAGACTAAGAGCTTTACCATAACACGACAGTGCATCTTCATACTTCTGAACCCTGTTGTGCAGTTCCCCAAGATTGATATACCCCTTGGCTTCACCTTGGCGGTGACAAATTTTACAGCAAATTTTGATATCCATCTCGATGTGCTCCTTTGCTTTATCCCACTTTCTCAACTCCATGTAAACATTTCCAAGGTTATGGTGAAGCCTACTGCGCCCCGCATGATCCTCGCTCACCTCCTCCTCATCGCAAATCTTCAGCCCTTTTGTGAGTATTTTCCCTTCTGACTCGGTCTCGGGGCATCCATCTTCTGCCCCATGTTCCATCATCTCTATTGACTGCTTAAGATTTTCAATTTCGACCTTCAACTTCCTATATAATAAATTATATATATCTATGAGAAACAAAATATTTGTATATGAAAGCCAGTAGTAAAATAGGATGTTAATCAAGTTTGTTGTTAATCATATATGAAAGTGAGTAGAAAAATATTTGTATATGATACCTCGCTTGCTCAGCATTTTCAAGTCTGATCAAATGGCTGTAATGCATATTTTCCAGAGCAGAAAGCTGTACTCTAGGAAGATTGGCTTCTAAAGCAATTCTGCAAGATTACACAAGAATACCACATCAAATAAGATGTATCAATCAAAGACCACCAGTTCAATCCACTACAAGTAGAGATATTACGTATTTAAGTATCTATAAAACCAACATCACAACAAAATTTTGAAAATCAAAAACAAGTTCTGGTGATACGAATTCTACCCTTAGCAAGATGTTTAAAAAATCAAGGACTTCGGATGCTAATAGCCACAATGCCACATAAAGCTTCAACTAAGAACTCCACTTCCCCAGAATTTAGAGGTAGAAATTTGGTTCGTCCAAGTTAGACAAATCAACTAAAATTTAAAAATTGGACACGATTTCCCAATGACAAGTCCTCGTCTAAATGCAGGCTTTATTTGTACATTAGCCCTAGAGCAATAATTGTTTAACTGACTGCAGAAAGCGTCAAAAATAAGCAGCCCGTAGCACCACGTGTAATGCAATAGAGAACAATAAACTATTGGACAACGTCGGTTTGATATCTGAATTGGAATTTCACATAGTGTCATGTTATGGTACCACATTGAACTGATGTACTCATCAAACCTTTCAAGGATGATTAGTATTTTATATATGTTCTGTTTGGAATAAAATCCCAGACAAAAATACAGTTCTTGAGCATAATTGAATAAAAGACTCTCATGCACTGATCACAAGTGAAATATATCTACCTGTACCCCTCTTCAACTGCTTGGAGCGCTCCATTATATTCGCCAATACAGTCTAAAGTGTCACCGATACTAATTTTCGCTAGTGCCTGACCCTGCAAACCAATCAGCACAAGTGAAAAGCTAGAATGAAGGAAAGGTAAACACCACATAGATAATCCTCGCATCATAAAAGAATTCTCTTGCCCCATAAAAACCCGTTTAATAATGGGAGTCACTACAGATTTCTGGTTTTATGAAACTTCTAACGAAAATTGCGAAACATAGGTTGTAATAATAAGAAGCGCAAGCAAACCGATCTTACCTCCAGATTACCAATTGACTTGTGGCCCTCCCAACCCTTGGTGTACCATTTGAGCGCCTTTCTGAAATTTCTGAGCTTTTCGTATGACTCTCCGACATCCAAGAAAGCATCACTCAATTTTTCCTTGTCACAGAGTTCATTTGATATTCTCTTCTTTTTTTTTGAAAATTCAAGATGCTAAACATTCAAAGAAGAAACAAAACCTCCTGAGTTGCATATAAGCATTAATAGCACTTTCTTGCATAGCTTCTAAAATAACATGATGGACAATTTAAATGCAGAAAGGATAAACTAGAAACTGCAACGCACACAGGGTACCAATTTGATCAGTCTATCTCTTGCAAATATTAGAACTCAGCTAGTCAGCTTTTACATCAACTGTACAAGTTTCAAATGTTTGTTATTCAGAGAGCTTAAATACGGAAAAATCTCTTGATTGCTTTAATCCGTCTCCTAACCAATATCAAATGACAGAGCACAAAACTTGGATCAACAGAAAGTAATACATTGATGGCTACCAATTCTATACTAATGAGTAATGACCGTTGGAAATAGAGAGCATAAAACTGGTTACACAGCTATTTGCACTTGTAGATTTCACAATATGGTAGCTTCTAAACTACAAAATGGTAATGGAGTGTATGTTTTGAAATGCATGGAGTGTTTAAGCAATGAAACTCACCTTCAACCACGCTGATATCATGCGAGATTTCTCAATAAGACAATCAAGACAAGCATTAACCTGGAGCATACGATTCCGTTCTTCTGAGGTACCTTTAGCATCATTCATTTCTAGTGACAACTTCTTAAACTTAAGCTCCCCTTCTCCCAATTCTTCCATTACCTTCTTGGCTTGTTTGACTGTATTAATATTTTGCTCAATCTGTTCAACCAATGCACTCTCGTCCTCCATGGATTTGGCTAGACTAAGAGCTTTACCATAACACGACAGTGCATCTTCATACTTCTGAACCCTGTTGTGCAGTTCCCCAAGATTGATATACCCCTTGGCTTCACCTTGGCGGTGACAAATTTTACAGCAAATTTTGATATCCATCTCGATGTGCTCCTTTGCTTTATCCCACTTTCTCAACTCCATGTAAACATTTCCAAGGTTATGGTGAAGCCTACTGCGCCCCGCATGATCCTCGCTCACCTCCTCCTCATCGCAAATCTTCAGCCCTTTTGTGAGTATTGCATGTGCCGCTTCCAAATTTTCAAGATCCAACTCCATCATTCCTATGTTATTGTGTGCGTCGATGAATTCTTCGAGAAAAGATGATCCACCAGCAGGCGGATTCTCCTTGAGGATCTGTGCAAGTCTCATGGCCGTCTTAAAATACTTTTTTGCATTTTGAATGGCATCATCATCGTCATCGGATTTTATAAATATTCCGTGGTACGTACGTCCAAGCTGGGTACATGCTCGTTGCTCCTCTGCAGTATCATTAGCATCCTCAGCGAGCTGTAGATGCTTTTTCTGCAACAACCCAAAAAGGAAAACGAAATGAACATTCGCTCGAGTAAGAAATCATTGTCATTGTGACATAATGTCAATACCCAGCCAATTCCGTAACATTCGAACCTAACCTAGCTTCCCCGTAACTCAAACTTCATTTCCACAGACACTGTTATCTCGTGGCATTACCAAATCCCATAATCTCAAATCATCCGGTGGGACAATAAAGCCAATAACAAGTTGAGGAATCTACAATCTCTGAGAAGAAATAGAGAATCGGAGAAGTTGATTTACCTGATAAACCAATGCTTGCTTGAAATCGCCGAGAAGGAAATAGACCTCGCCGAGAGACTGACAAGTCGGAAGCACATCTTTCTCAGGCAAGTGCTTCACAGAGACCTCGTAATCAATCCGAAGCCATTTGAGAGCCTCGACGTACTCGCCGCGGTTCTTCAGGATATCTCCGATCACATTTGCCCACCGCGCTTCTTCCCGCCGGTTCCCGATCTCCTTAGCACTCCGGTATGCCCGCTTCGCCGCACTTAGCTGTATCTCCGGCCGAGCCATCGATGGCAATCGGATTTGGGGGAAATCAGAGGTGGTGTTTCGGACACGATCCGATTTTGATCCGCGAGTTGAAAGGGTTTTGGTCTCCGTCGACTACAGAATCAGAAGGGTTTCTAGATTTTGATTTTTGTCCTATTTGTTTTTCCCCTTCAAATACCAAATTTTCGTGCCACGAAATTAATCCCGCCAAAACTCCAAAAGGCGAACTAAAAACCTGAAATTACAAAGAAGCCCCATAGTTTTTCACTTCTTCGGTTTTGGCCCACATATATTGGGTTGTGTTTGTATCTGTTTTGGACCAATTACGAAATGATTTCGTGTATTTCTTCACCATCGTTGTTTTGTTATCCGTTTTTTTTTTTTTGAATAAATATTTTGTATCAATTATGACTATTTTTTGCTATAATAACGTTTTTTTTCTCGTCCAATAATTGTTTTTTTTGGGGTGAGATCCTCTATTTTCTCTTATTTTTGCTTAATCCGGAACCCTAGAGGTTTTTTCCTTGTCAGTTAGAAATTTTAATTTATATACAACCAAAGATCCTATCAATTTTTTATGCTTTGGTTTTTTTCAAGTCGTTTTTGTCTCATCCATCCAGTTTGAATGGAAGAGGTTTTTACTTTTTAGGCTTTTAAAATCTAAAAACCAAAAACAAAATTGATAATTAAAATTTGGCCAAATTGAAAAATCATTTTAATAAAAATAATTAACTAAAAACTAAAAACTCTACAAATAACACAAAAACCAAAAACCAAAAAATAAAAACTCACTGAAAATTTGTCTTTGTCTTCATCTAATTAATTCAATCCATTTGTAGTAATTAAGGAGCCAACAATGTCTTTCACCTCGTTATCTGAGTTGCCGAGATTTTTAATATGGTTCTCAACAATATTTCATACAACTCCTGTCTGAAGGTGGGTTATGAGCCTAGAAGAGCCTTCTTCTTCTTCTTCTTAAAGGGACTCTCACTTTAGCTACTCAACCTGTTGTTGCATCTTCTTCTTCTGAAGCAGCCTTCTCTTAGTCTCCGACATCGCCTCTTCTCTTCTCCTCGTTACCTCCTCCATCTCCTCCCTGTACCGTATCTCGATCTTCTCCATTTCCTGCCTGAACTCCTCTTCTTCCTCTAAGCTCCTCGATTCCGAACATGAATCACGGGACGATCTCTTCGATCCTTTCCCTTCGTCGGATGACGCAGGTGCGTCTAGTCCATGTTCCTCTATCATGTCCGAGGATCGGCAAACGTTCTCGTCCGGTTTCTGGGTCTGAGAACCGTTCTGATGGGCTCTCGAGTCGTGATTCGGGTTCGAAGGAACCAGATGGTCGATCGGGACATCGGTTTTCCAACCGGATATTAAGTTGACGAGCAATATATCAATCAGCTCGGCTATGAACGTCACGTTCTGGTCGGTGAGTTCGAGCTGCTCGACCATCTCGCTCGACACTTTCGAGGCGGTGTCACCGTCCCGGTAGAACATGAAATGTATGTTCCTCACCCGTCCTGCGTAACAAATAATACCTCAAATCGACACGTAAATACAGCAAATCAAATGTATGTGCATATTTCATCCTCACCGGTCTCGTCCACTATACGAAGAATCAGCGATACGGAGTGCTCGTCGTTTTCTTCGCCCTTAAGGACGAAAAAATTTCCGCGCTTCGCCCGTCTAACTTCAACACACCTGGATCCTGAATTGTCACTTGAATTAACAATCGGAAGGTTACTGTCATCGTCCAGATCTATAGAAGACGGTCGGTTTCTCGCCGAAGGAGGTCCTTCCGACATAAGACAACGATCTCCAAATGCTCCTTCTTTGGGCATTACGATGTCGGGAAGTGGCAAAGGGCTATTCATTGTTAAACCGCTGACATGAAGAAAGGGATCCATCAGAAGCTCCTTAGCCGATGATCTCTCCGATGCAGGCAGTAAGCATTTCTCGATAAACTTCTTAACTATTGGATCTTTGATCTTAGTGAGGGAAGCCGGTTTTATCCCCTAAAGCCAAAAATTAGAGAGAGAAAAAACAGTCGATTAATATTGACGATTGACGATAACCATCTAGAGATTACGGAAACGTCTTTTTTTTGGCTACGTACCGATGAAACTTTCTTGTAAATCTGAGCAGAGTTTCTGCATTCACAGTAAGGGTACTCGAAGGTCACCATCTCCAACATGCACATCCCAAACGAATAAATATCCGCGAGCTCATTGTAGTTCTCGTCATAAAGCTCGGGAGCCATAAACTCCGGGGTTCCTGTCAGTACCATATTACCACCTCAATATGACTGAAAGAGAAAAGATGGATTACAAAATGAAAAAAACACAGAGCGAGAATCCGAATAAATTTCCTTGGTGAAAACATAAAACCACATTACCAATTACGCTTTTAACAGTAGGTTGCTCCATTACAGTGGCTAAACCGAGATCTCCAATTTTTACTTCACCATGGTTACCGTTGATGAAAATATTATCGCATTTGAGATCCCGGTGTATAATCGGCGGTTCTTGACTATGAAGATATTTCAAACCCATTAACACCTGTCTCGCCCAACACTTCACGGCCTTCATATTCACCTTTTTGTGTTTCTTACGATACCTAAAACCAAAAGACTCATTAAACTCCAGGGCACTAATATACATATCGGGAACATAAGATAGATAAAAGCAGTGAAGAGAGATACATACTGACGGAGGCTACCCGAAGTGAACAACTCGGTTATTATATTAACGGTCTTGTTCTTATCATCGATCCACGAATTATAGAACCTTATAATATTATTGTGCTTCAACGATTTCAAAAGGCGCACTTCGGAGTATAGCCTCTCTAGGTCATCCGGCGACTGCAAAACATCGTCAATACGTACTTGGTTCCACGCTACTTCAATGCCATCCACTTCATCAAATGCCTTATAACTAATAAATCGAGTTTAAGGAATCTGCAGCTTACAAACCGAGAAAGACGCAGCACATAAAACAAACAGATTCATGAGATAGGGAAAGCTACAAATGGGCAGTGATGAAAAGGATACACTGTCTTGAATGCGCCTTTTCCGATTACCTCTTTGTACTGAAAACAATCCAGACATGTCAATGGTGTCAGGGTTTTGTAAAATCTTGTCGGACAGACCACGAACAACTAGAATCCCAGCAAAATCTTAAATCTAGATCATCATATATACTTCATGTTCACATAAACCTCAAGAAAATTACCCCCTCGAACCTATTATTCTACAACGTCCAACGTTAAAGATAAATGTCTGATTGGTATTAGCAAGCCAATGAAAGATATAATCTATTCTCTTGTTGTATTTCCTTATTGCATCAAACTAAAAGACGGTAAAATAACGAGATATCACAAATTACCCGTATATATCGAGAAGTTGGGTCGATTTCAAGAATCTCGGGGTCGGGAGGCTCTTGAAGTGCAGAAGAATCATCTGAACCATCCATATTTTTACTATCTTCGACAAGTAAACACCTTCAACTTCACACAGAAAACAGCAACAAAGAACACAGAATCTTGAAGCCATGAGGGAAAGAAGGAACAGAATCTTACAGTGTACTTGGATACTATTTTGCAGCTGCACCTTGTAATGAAAGAAACTTAGACAGAACAGATCATTCCGACCAAAACCCGGCTTAAAATCGTAATTCAATCCGAAATTTCCAAAACCCTAACCTTGAATTTCATCAATCAGCTTACAGAAGCGGATATCCGATTGAATCTTCTTCACAAAATTATACCAACCCCATTCATATTTCTTGAAATCAATCCAGCAAAAATTGCATTAGCTTGACATGAACAATATCGAATCGCAGGTCCAGATCATCGAACCAATCTCATGAAAATAAATTTGAAGTTAAAAGCAGACACATTCGCATTCCACAGTAGACAGCTCCAAGTAATTCCCATGAACAAATTAGCGAATAAAAGCAGAGAGGATGAAAAAACAGATGTCAAACATGAACACGAATAAAATTTATCAAACATACACGCATATTCACGTACATGCATTACGTACAGATACACGCAGAAACATGCGGAAACATCAAAAAACTGTTTCAGAACGATCAAAAGGGTGAAGAATCGAGCTAATTTGATATGATTGGGAGCTCCAAATTCTACCTGGGCCTTGTTCTGGTTTCTCCGCCTACGTGAGAGCTGGAAAGGTAGAAACAACAATGGGGAAAAAAGATCTGAAACCCTAATTTCTGAAAAATTCGAGCGATCAGAGGGACGGGGGGGAAATCGAACAAGTGTCCTTCGGGCGAATCACGAATCGCCACCTCCAGATTCACTCGAATCGGGAATACATTACATATAAGCGTGTGTATATAACTGATTAAGGAATCCAAACCCATCTAAAAACAGGAAACGAACCCGCCATGTTCATATTCATCGTCACCCGCATCCGCATGCAGTGTTTTTTTTTGTTGTTGTTAAATCAGTGATTTTTTTTTTTATTTTCTCTTTTTTTTTTGCCTCTTTGATCGTTTAATAATTAATATTAATACGTTTTGGTTCGTAGCGTATCTCGTAGAATCATCATACACGTGGTTTTATTTGTGGCTTGACCTGTTTATTGATGACGTGGACATATCTAGTTGTATATTATTCGTGTTATTGTCTCTCATCGTCCTCAACGTTGCTCCCAAAAAAAAAGCTATTTAAATATTCTAACGGATTCCATCGTTTTTTGGTTGACTTTCTGGATTTTTTAAGAAAATTATAGTTACTCAATTATTATATTAGATTTAATTCAAATTGAATTGTTATTGTGGTCATATGATTTTTAAATTATTTCATATTCGACTTTGTGACAGACGTTTCGAAAAATCGAAAAATACGGTATTTTTCGATCCGAACCATTCAAAATTCTCAAATAGTATTATTTTTAAAAAACGAATTTTTTGAAAACGAAACAAATCGATTTTTAAAAAAATCCAAAAAACAAAATTTTGTAAGAAAAACTAATTTTTTTTAATAAAAACCGAAATCGAACAAAAAGAAAACCAAACCGAATATAATATAATAAGCGATTAGTATCTCTATTTTTTGTAAAACCTCCCAAAACGTCGTCCCCCTGACGGCGCTGATCCAAGAAAGAAGACCGTAAGAGAAAGAACCCTTGCAATCGATACAAAGCCAGAATTAGGGATGGTCATTATCTTAAATGGCGCTGATCCAAAACGCGGACCTCTAAACTAGAAATGAAGCCGTGGATGCCACAGCAAAGAGCGTGAGTTTAGGGTCCATCTCGTACTCCCAATGTAATTTTCATACATAAAACTGGTTTCTTTTCAGACAAAACAAAACATTCTCTTTTTGTCACTTCTACGCTGAACAAAGAGAAGAAACATGTTGGTAGGTAATTATCTCTCAACTCCTCAATCTCAAGCCATACAATTAATCACAAACATGATGTACAGAGAGCATCACAGATTCACATATGACCAAAGATGTACTCTCATCTCATATATATATATATGTATATGTATATATGTTCATGAACTGTGATAGGAGAAAGAGGGTACCTCGTTTTAGAGTCCAATACGGTTTAGATGTTTCCTAATTGCAAAAGGGGCAAATCGGCATCACATCTTGCCATGGCGTAGACTGATGAATCTTTGCGTTTTGTTGATTAGGTAGGTTTTGATGCTTTGGATAGAGCTTCGAAAACGCTTTGCAGAGCCATATTCTCGACGATGACAACTTTATCTCGTGATTTAGACCCTGAACCGATCGAGACTTGCCTTCTTTTCACCCCCAAGACCTGTTTCACAAACATCTAAACAATCAGGAAGACATAAACTAGCTTAAGCTCTTACACTGAACAATGAAGGAAAATCTCGCTTAGCAAAGATCGAACGAGAATTTCCTTCTCAATCTAGAATGATAGGACACCAAAAACACTTCAAATTGAAGTCCTGCTCCATCAAATATTCACTCTGGTTTTGTTCTCTACTGCCCCTTTACCCAAACCTCGTATCCTCCTCCACCGTAAATTCAACTGCTTTTAGTAGTGAAAACTAATGTAGGCAAGTGTTATTGTTGGAGATCAATTCTCGTCATCCTTATCGTGGAATTCATAGCCCATAACTTCGCTTCATACGTAGAGCACAGTCACCGTGTCAGATTTGATGTGCATTCTTTCGACCAGATTTAGCAGACTACAAGCTCATATCCTATAGATGGAAAGGTCTCGATCCCGCAGGCAATATCTGGCTCATACCGGGAACCCGTGTTAAGCACCGAAGAATCGAGAACCACATTTCCCAGGTGCAATGATCAAATTATCAGATGAAGCATAACTAAAGCCTTTAAATAGCTCCATACAGATTTTGAATTTTGCACATTCAGATCAAGTATGATCAAATCATGGATTTATCATAAAAAGACCAAAACACCATGACTTCAAAGCACCTGGGTGTTCATAATTAACAAACAGATTACAAAAAGTGAATGAGATCTATGATTCATCCATAAAACTACAGCATACCCAATTCAGCTCAATCTCAGGACTGTAACATGGCAGTAGTGTGAAAAAGATTCCTCAGAAGTCCAGTAATGGAAGAAAACATTTCATGCTTGAGATTGGATAAGCACTTACAGAGCTCATGAAATCAACAAGCGCAGCGTTGGCTTCACCGTCCCTCGCGGGCGCGTCGATTTGGACTCCGACCGCCTCCTCGCTCACATCTCAGATCAAACAGAGAACTGATTCAGTAATCAAAACCCATAAAAAGAAGAAGGAAAAAGCTGCCGAATAGCGATATATACAGAGACGAGCTGTAACTATATGCGCTTAGATACCAGTGATGGAGGCGGATTTCGATCCTGGTTTTGCGTGGATGGTGATGGCGACGGAGGAAGGGGGAAAGTGGCGTATACATGACGGAAAACTTGAGGAATCGGCGGCGGAAGTCGCCGGAGAGGACGCAACGGAGTTGGCCTTTAGTTTTCCCTTCTTCGGCGGAGCCATTTTTCCCGACGACGGACTCTTAACAGATCGGCGATATTCGGGGTTTATATGTAAGGGGATACTTCGGCGGACCCCACACTTGCATTCACCCTTTTATTTCCGTTAATTTACTTACTAAACAATTAATTTTTGTAATTAGAAAATGATTAAATTTTGTATATATTTGAGACCTAAAATTCCGTAATATGATTTATAATGATTTACAGGGGTGGGCATCCTGAATTGAAACGTATTATAGTTAAAAATAATCGATTTGATTAAAATTAAATAATTGTTTGGATATAAATTTTCAAAATTTGAAATAACCGAATTAGAATTCGTAATTATACAACCTAGACATAACCGTTCATCTGCCAATATATAAACGATTAATACACAATATAGGCAGTAGAAAAATTAGTATAATGGTGTTATTAAATTGATTTCTTAAACTATGATATACAACTAAAATGAGACATTTAACATTTTTCTAAAACAATGTTTGGAAATTCGTTTCATTTACTATTATAACCGAATAATCGAACCAAATGTATATATATATTGTGTATATATAAGTATATACATGTGCATAAATATTAATGTATACCTGTCTATTTATGTGAATATGTGTATATGTATATACATATGCCAATAAAAAGAAAAGGTTCAGATGTGCATTTCAAAGACCGAGTACGGCTCAAGTCAAGGCATGTGTGTCCACGAGGAATGTTTCAGTCATTGTTATACATCTCATTTTTTTCCCCACAAGCCAAAAAGTCTGCAACCAAAACCACATCTGCAGCAAAGGAACAGTAACTTCAAGATGTAACCATTGGGTCCGAACCCGAAGAGTCGTTGCCGGATCTGTTGGACTGACGAACCGAGTTAAACAAAATGTCTTTGATGACCTACGGAAAAACAATGTAGCTCGATGAATGGCAACGGAAGAGGAAAGAATAAAATCATCAAGGAAGATAGCATCTTTGTTTTTTTACCTGCGACATTAGCCCATGGACCTGCTCAACGGTTATCTTTGCGCTATCCCGAGTTATCTTAGCGAGCTGAGGTTCATCCTGTAAGTGATCCATGACAACGCCAACACACACAACTAATGAGGCTTTGAAATCCCTTAACATAAGCATAAAAGAACAGAACCCGCCTCACAAGAGAAAAAACAACTTGCAAAAACATAAGAGTGGCTATTGTTTCGTGGGTTGAAAAGACGCTATATGATCAAGTCTTCGACCGACTCGTTGTCGTTTACAAATTACATCAAACAAACACCTGGGTTGTGAAAAGGAACAACCAGAAAAGATGGACTGTGAAAGCTAGGTTTCCCTCTTAGTTTAATGCTCTAGCAATATACTGCATGAGAAGGTAGATAGACATTGATGCCCTAACTTAGGCAGACAGTGTTGAAGTCATAAATAAGAGAAAACTCGAAAAGTGGCATGTGGAAAGGCTGAAAAAATCATGGGGCAGCACCGAAACCAACCGAGAAAAGTTGACAACATGTTAAACTATCTGGAATAAACCACTGTTTGCCGGACAAACCTCTTTTTTCTTCTGAAGCGTTGCTGGAACAATCCCTCCAATGCGGGAGTGAGCCAGCTGGTTCTCAGCCTGCTCAAGCTTCTCAGCTAGATTACATTGATAAAGAAGAACAATTAAATTTTGTAAATAAAAAAAAGGTTAGATGACTAATCATGCACATCGTGAGGCAAAAAACTAATTTAAACACAACTAATCGAAGAATTTCTTTTACCCAAGTCAGATATCTGTCCAGCAACATAGTCTCCATTGCCCAGAAGAGGGGAAGATGAAAGGGTGTTCACCCAGTACTTGTTCCATAAGAGATCCAAAAGATGACTATCCAGAGATGACTTGAAGTAAGTGATATCTAATGCATAGTACTGCCATTTCAAATGGAAACATCAGCCTAAGGACATAGGGTAAAAGCCAAATCAAGAGGTGATGATATAAGTACCTGTTTGCAGTGTACACCAAAGTCCTCAATCTTATTCAGAGGTATTGTCTGATACTCAGAGACCGGTTCATCTGGAGGCTTATACCCCTCCGGATATGTTCTGAACGCCCCGATCTCAACCTTTCCAGCTGAAACAGTCCTTGTTGGATCGATAACAACAGCTAAGAAGGGCTCCTGAAACTGTTGATTCAGCATCTGTGTCGAAACATCAATGCCCGATAGCCAGCATCCATATCCAGGGTGAGAATGATACCATCCAACAACATTCTCCAATCGCCCGGCCTAAACCAAAAGTTAGTGATAGTTACTGTTACTGAAGCTGCTTTATTTGATTGTAGGGAACCTGAAATTGACAACTCTACATGAAAAAGAAACCGAGACTTGAAGCTTCTGCAGGATGCATTCTACGAGAAGGATATGCGAACTACCCTACATGAGAAATCTGCCTGCCCTAAACCCAACAACGAGCTACAATACAATAGTCCAAAACCACAAGGATCCTGCAAAAAATCTCCTAACCCTACATTATAGTTGAGAAACTTGTCATCTGGGTTCATACCACATTTGCAAACTAGAGGAGCTATTGATTATATTCCGAGGAAGGATTTGCATTGAGAGCAAACAATATGCCATTTATTCGCAGCAAACAATCAACTGAGAAGATAGGAGAGGTATAATACGGAAATCTTTACCAGCTTGTTGGTCTGTGAGTACTCAACCATATACTCGTACGCATCAGCCTGAGCATTAACCCTAGTTTCAGTTCCTTCGACAGGCAAAGCGAAGGCATCCATGACAATGATGGAATCTCCATCAGTCTTCCCTTGCATCAGACCCATGACTTCGATGGTTCCACCGGAGCGCGCGTGAACCACCATCTTCAGGAGCGCGAGTGCTGAGATCTTCACGCGCTTGAAATAATGAGGATCATTCGCCCATGGCTTCTCCTGTTGAAATTTGGCCTGAGCAACATCGTCATAGTAAAAGATACCGTCGGAAGCGGGATCCGGTGTCGGCTCCATTGTTAGTATGTTGTTCTCGAGCTCCCACGTCTTCCGGGCGATTTCCGACGAACCCTCCATTCGCGATTCTGATCAAGTTTTACGCAAACAGAGAATTGATTGCAACGAACCTAGGGTTTGCTGAATCTGGCAGAAAATGACCAATCACGACACAATCCGATCAGTCGCGAAGGGTTTTAAAAGCGGAATCGAGCGACGATGGGGGACGAAGTAAGGCACAAAACGACGACGTTGCTTTTCCTTTTTGAGAACGATGCCGTTTCATTATTTCCTTCCGATTGTCCAAAATCCAAATACTATTAAACTTTAATCTATAAATAATTTCAAACTTCACAACAAATATATACAAAAAGTTTAAATATTTTAGCCCATATGTCTATGTGTATATATTTTTATATTAAATACGACCGCCCACGATAAATTAAATGTATTGTGCCAAAATGCTTCAATTTTGAATGAATATATTGGAATTGGTCGAAATGTTATAACAATAACATCATCGTGGGTGTTCTTCAACGCATGAAACTTTATATATATGTATGTTACGTGTATATATATATACACACGTGTATGTACACAGTTTCAACCAAAATATGATCACATGATGAAAAGGAAATATGCACAATCTCTTGGCAAATATAAACATAAATGTGAGCATGGAGGAAAATGTTATCCTCTAAGCTCATAACTATAGCGAATTGGTTCGAAACCAGTTGAGGTTGAGCTTCTCCTTAAACCGGTTAGTTTTGACTGATTTACCTATTGTGCATGGTTTGCCGGTTATTGTGCAAGATCGGAGGATTTACTGTCGGCATACCGACTGTCCGGTCTGATGACTGGGACGATCCGAAGGGCCGTATGGCGGGTTCTCACCGTTATAAAAAAAAACTATAGCGAATTGGTTATTGCCATGTGAGAGCAAAACCTTTCCTCTGACATATTCCAAGCAATAATATATTTCTACAAAAATAAAAATATAAAATAATTTTAAAGCCTGTGAAAACATTAAAAAATCTAAATTAATAAATTCTAACCCATGGATTAGGCCATGAAAACCATGTCTAGAATATTTTATGGGCTTTTAAGTTGGGCCTGTAAAATAAAAGTTGGATATTTTTTATTAATTATTTACATTCAATTAATAAATTAAAGATATAAATTCGAATTTATCCGATTCCTCCTCCTCTGCGTCCGCGGTTTCTTCTCGTCTGAGCTCCTGCAAAAGCTAGGGTTTAAGCAAAATCTGGAGAACAACACTGTTTAAAATTTTGAATCCTGTTCCCGAGGGAGATTTGCCAGCGAAATCGTATTTCCGGAGTTTGAAGATGGCGCGAAATGAGGAGAAGGCGCAGTCGATGCTGAATAGGTTCATCGCCATGAAAGAGTCGGAGAAGAAGAAGCCAAGGAGAGGCGTCCTTACCTGGCATCAGAGTGCCGCGATCTCTCTGAAGCCGACAGGTGTAGGCAACAGATCATGCGAGAGATCGGTCGAAAAGTCGCCGAGATTCAGAACGAAGGGCTAGGCGAGCACCGGCTCCGAGATCTCAACGGGAGATCAACAAACTCATACGCGAAAAAACGCATTGGGAGCGACGGATCTTGGAGCTTGGAGGTCCGAATTATGCGAAACACGCGCCGAAGATGACTGACCTCGAAGGAAACATCGTCGACGTCCCGAACCCTAGCGGTCGTGGACCTGGGTATCGTTATTTCGGCGCGGCGAAGAAGCTTCCCGGAGTGAGGGAGCTCTTTGAGAAGCCACCGGAGCTGCGGAAGCGAAGGACGAGGTATGATATATACAAAAGGATCGATGCGAGCTATTATGGGTATAGAGATGAAGAATATGAGATTCTGGATAAGTTGGAGAAGAAGGCGGAGGAGGAGATGCGGCGGAAAGAGGTAGAGGAATGGCGGAGAGTGGATAAAGTGAGGAGGGAAGCGAGGAAGGGAGCGACAGAGGTGAGCGTTGGTGCGGCGGTGAAGGAGGTGCTGTTTGAGGAGGAGGAGGAAGTGGTGGAGGAGGAGAGAAGGAGAGAGAGGGAGAGAGTGGAGAAGGAGAAGCAGAGCGAGTTCGTGGTGCACGTTCCATTGCCGGACGAGAAGGAGATCGAGAGGATGGTGTTGGAGAAGAAGAAGATGGAGTTGCTGAGTAAGTATGCGAGTGAAGATTTGGTGGAGCAGCAGACTCAAGCCAAATCCATGCTCAATATCCAGAGATAGATAGAGATGATCCATGGGTTCATCGTTGTGGTAACTAAAGTTTCGAGCTTCTTGAAAATCTCTCCGACGAATTGATTGATGATACTGTAATTGGTCTGTGATCAGGTTAATTGAGCTTGTTTGTTTCTCACTGGGAACATGTAATAAGCTTGCTGGTGCTTGGATTTAGGTAGAGAAACTGATTGTGAGCGACCATGAATTTGGATTGTCTGGAATTTTATGTTGGAAAAGGTTTCTTGATAATAGAGAGGGGTTGCTTAGATTTTGATTCATATACACATTGACATTATCACGTGTTTTTTTGTCTCTCAACTGCTTTAAGATATAGGACGATGGGGAATGTTTCAAGTAAAACCATAACACGGGTATTGCAAAGCAGATGATGGGTTTTGATATCCGTATGGCATTGAACAAATGTAGATCTATCTGATTTGGCTTAGCATCTTGCCTTGTCTTACTGAAATCGGATTATCGGTCACGAGGCTGGTTCATTCCTTTCTAGGAAGAACTTCGTTTCTCGGATTCTCGGGTTTTCTCATTACGCTCTTTTGGTTTCATTCCTTTCAGGAAGAACTCGGATTCTCGGGTTTTTCTCATTCTGCTGTTTTGGTCTCATCAAAAGAGAGACGAGAGAGGCAGAGGGAGGAGGTGAAAGAGAAGAGACATGGAAATGTTGCTTTGTGTTCTTCTTTATTTCTTTAGAAGAGGAGCAAAGGTATGTGTTTCGGAGAAAACCCACAAGAGGCCTATGTGTTTTTCCATCTCTGTAGACAAACTGCGAGAAACAGCGATATCCAATGAAGTTTGTGTTTTGTTCGGTAAGGAAATGTAGTTTGTAGAGTTATTTACTCGCTCGGGGCCGGTTCACAAAACTGGTTTGTTTGGGTCATGATCTAAAGTTGTATTGAACCAAATAATTTTTAGTTTACGAAAAAATGGATGGGATTGAGCTAGACTAAAATATTTGAGATCGGGATTGAACTAAACCAATTTTTACATTCTTAAATTATATTGTTTTTTCATAGAACCGAACCAAACGGATTGAACTGAACCGAACCGATTTTTTTAGCGGGTTTGATTTTTCTCCACCGGGAAGAGAAATTCAAACAAAGGCACGAGACTCCAAATAAAGAAACTCAAATTGGATTGAATTGTGGGTTTTATTTGGTCAGTTCGGTTTTCCAAACTGTCTTACTTTAAAATGTTCTCTGTTTTTTCGATTTTGAATAAATTGTATTCATTAATTTTTACTACAATTTAGTTGTTTAAAAATCAGTTAGTTTTATTATTTTTATATTTTATATCGCTCTGTATACTGGAAAACTAAATGTGAAAGACAGATGATGAATCATGATATCACGATCACGTGCAAGGGCGGATCTACGTTCGAAGAAGCGGGGTACTGGCCCCACTGTTTTTTTTTCTTTTAAGAACATTAGTTATATAATTTAATAAAATTTAAAAAAAATATAATAATGCCCCCGTTGAAATTTATTGTGGACCCCATCATTTTTATTTTTTAATGTATTTTATGATGTTAGTTAACAAATCAAATAAAAAAATTGTATTTTATTTTTTTTCTCATTTTCTTCGTTATCTTCTATTTTCAAATTTTTTACTTTAGTTTTTAATCAAATAAAAAAATATTATCAATTCAATTATAATTAAATTAAAACTAAAATTAAAAATAAATATTTATAAAAACTATGAATTTAAATAATCTTTATTATTTTTTATTTATTTGTTTTTTTGTATTTATTATACTTATAAATTTATCTATATATATTTATATATTTATTTAATTTTATTTGATTTGGTAAAGAAAACAATAAATAAACTTTTTTAAAAAATTTTGTAATAATATCTCAATATAGTGGTAAAAGTTCAACCGATAATTTACTCAAAAAAAATTCAATCGATAATACATTAAATTTTTAATTTTTGAGTTATTGTCTAGTTTATTTTATCAAAAAAATATATTTTAAACAATTATAAATAGAACTATATAAATATATTTTAAAAAATAAAAAATCATAGAATTTAATGGTTGAAGCTAAACATTTTGTAGATGATATTTTTTATTAAAATTTTATAATATATACATATATATTTATATTATTATTGTTTCTGGATCCACCACTGATCACGTGCTCTCTTCCATTTAGCTTTCCTTGCAGACGTACAAAAAGAGAATCCAATGTCCCTGCAAAAGTTTCAAAAACTACACATTTTAAAATTACCACATGTGCGTGTACATTTATAGATACACGCATGGACATTATACATGTACGTATACATGTTACTTACGATCCAATCTGTTCCAAGATTTTTGGCTTTCGTTTCACTAAAAAAATGGTGGTAAACTAAAATTTAAATACAATTAGTTCGACAATTCTTTTTTTTTTTTTAAGGAGCATTCACTATGTCAATAGTCAACAGACGGCGAAATAAAACAGTAAAATAAATCAATAAATCTCAAAATATTATTCAGAAAAAAACAAAAGAAAAATATACACTGAAATCTTCCTGACCGTTGAGATGAATACAAGACGTCTGGAGATACGAACCAAACCCACATGAGCGATCCCACACACACCAACACCTCCCCCCCTCTCCCTCTCTCAGCTCTGAGCTCCTCTCCAATGGCGGATTACGACGACGAAGACGAGATCGACCACCAGGACCACCAGCACCACCGTCGGATCATACCCAAAGAGACCGCGCTCCAAGCCCTCAACACCATAATCCAACTCCACTTCGAGAAAACCCTAGAGAAAAAACGAGCCGTGGACCAACAGAAGAAGAAGCTGCACAAGCTGTTCCAGCTCTTCTTCATCTTCCTGGCCATCGTCTTCGCCGCCCTGTCTCAGCCCTCCGGCCGGATCCAGTGCCGCCATTGCTGGGCACCCATCTTCTTCCTCTCCTTCTCCCACCTCGTCTTCTACGTCTCCGTGGCTCAAACCCTCCGATGCGTCAACGGGTTCAAGTACCAGAGACGGTGCCACAAGCTGACCCTCGGCCTCGCCACCGAGAAGCTCCGCCTCTTCAAGGCCAGGATCGCCGCCGGAGACGACGGGGATATCGCGGGAGATCTGGAGGTGCAGTACCAGGAGCCGCCGGAGAACTACTTCGGGAAGTTCAAGAGGAACTGGGCTCTCCACTTCGGCTTCCTCATCCTCCTCTACGCCTTCATGGTCTCCTTCTCCGTCGTCGTCCTCTGCTTCTGAAACCCCATCCCAGGGGTATTTTCGGTGTTTCAGGACAGGCTCGTCCCGTTGTCCCGGGGTAAAATGGTAATTTAAGTCCAACTCAGTAGAGAGGGAGAGATTCGAGGATAGAATGTTACAATTGTTCTACCGTCACCGTGTATGTAACAAAATCGGTCCACGTCTATTTGATGAATATCGTAATGCTTCCATCAGTTATTTTACTTGGGACGTTCCAATTTTCTTTTAAGAAAAAGCGAAACTAAATAAGATATACTGTTTTTTAAAATTTTAATTATGAAAAAAAAATGATCATCTTCCTTAATAATTGAACCAACCCACACACCGAACCTTATACAAAATAATCGAATTTTGAAAAAACATTCTAAATTTTGGCATAAAATAATATGGACTTGCAAATAACTTCTAAACTAATACAAATAGGGTGGATGACTGTACAAAGCTCTTTTATGAAATGTCTCAAAGAGGATTAGTCATTGATACATGTATTTGCAACGCACTTGTCTAAGGTTTTTTCTGTGCGGGCAATGCCAATGTCGCTCGGAAAACTCTTTCGACGTATATGAAGAGTTGTGGTGTGAACTCTGATCTTGTAATTTACAGAGTAATACTTGATATTTTTTTGTAAGAATGGAGAACTGGTCGAGACACTTGAACTATATTACAAGTTGGAAAAGAGTGGGATTGACCTCGATATATTTGTCCATACTATTGCTATTACGATACATGGTTTGCACAAGACTCTGCAAATTTTCCTTTTTTTTTTTGTAACTGTGGGAACTCAACCACAATTCTTCGGACACATTGATAAATAAACCATCCGTTTCTGCGTAATATAACCTACAAACCACGCGTAATAGATGAACCCCCAAAGGATGATATGGATGTTGAAAAATGGAATCGAATATATGGCATCTTAGAGAATGATAGACTCCTTCACCATTACATCAAACCCTTAGCCCCTAGGAGCCTAATAAGATTGATGTGGCATTACAACTGTACGATAGGGGTTGTTTTTTTTTTTTTTAATTGTTCTCACATCGATTGGTCGGTTCTTTACACAAGTTTGATGTGTTGTTGTCTACGGGTGTCCAAATGGATATATCATCTGATAATGGAAGCAAAGCATGGGAATTCCTCATCAACTTGCTGAAAATGCAAAACGGCGTCACAAAACCTTAATTTTGCTTCATGCATTTGGTCATTTCGAAAAGTACAATCTGGCGATGCACTGTTCTGTGTTATTAAATAATTGGCAGAAAATTATATTGAAATATTTTCTTTGGTATAAAATAAAATTCATAAAAACTACTACAGAAAATTATAAAACAAAGCATAAAAACTAAACAGAAAATTACAATAAAAAAATAAATAAATAAAACAGGTCAGCGACAGCTTAGCCACGCAAAGGATTTGATCAAAAAAAAAAAAAAAAAAAAAAAAAAAAAAAAAAAAAAAACAGAAGAACCACACCGCTCACAGGAAGAAAAAAAAACCAGAAATCGCGGAGCTTCTTCAACCTCTCCTTAGATCCTTTCATCGTTCGATCTCTCTCCGATTCGATGCCGTCTCGTAGACGAACCCTCCTAAAAGTCATCATCCTCGGAGATAGCGGGTAATCCTCGGAGATTCTCTTTTTTTCTCTGTGTATCTATTTTGTCTTGTGTATGTATCTGATTGCGATGAGTGGTTTGATGTTGTTGATGAGAACCAGTGTTTTTTTCCTTTCTGATGTTTAGATTCGATCTGTTTGGGTATTTCGTGGGTGGCGAATTTGGCTGATTAATTGTTGCTGGATTTGATTTTTCTTGTTCCGTCGTGATTAATTCGGTTGTTTGAGATCCGTAGTGGATTATAGATGCTGTTTACTTAGGATTATGCGATTTATCCGGATTAAGTGGTAATTAAAGGTTCGTTTAGTTTTTATGGCGATTTGAGAGGATTTTCGTATATTTCTGTGTTATTAGTTTCGATTTTGCAATGGAGAATAGGTAGAACTAAGTTCAGTTGAAGAACTGAAGATGCTGATACTGTTATCTTCTTGAATAAGGGGTTTTACCAAACTTCAGTTAGCTTGACCATAATTTTGGTATAAGGATTGTTCTTAAGTAACTTTTTTTTTTTTAATTCTATGTAGTGATTTCTCAATCAGTGTATAAATTCGACGGCTTAATAGGGGAATTTCGAGTCGCGGTGTGCTTGTTTGTTGAATCTAACATCTATGGGTTTTGGTGGAAATCATCGGTTTGCTGCCACAGTTTTTCTCATTATGTGTTTGCATTTATTTGTCTGCTTTCGGTCACGTCTTGAAAACTTGGGATTAAGACGATGTTGATATTGATGTTGATGTTTCTGTCACGTCTTGGCAATTAAAGGAGTTCTCTTTCTGCCCAGACGTTCTTAGTTTATGTTTTTTCTTCTTAGTGAGAGTGAATATGTCATAATTTACAAGATCTGTCCGATTATGAATACTTGAAACGACTGAGTGAGTTGCTGATATATCCATCCCGACTGTTCTTCTGTTATGGTTATTCAAGTGAGACTCATTTGGGTTGTTCCGACTTGTCTTTTGCAGGGTGGGGAAGACCTCGCTGATGAATCAGTATCCTTTCGATGTAAGAATATTCTAAAATGGTTATAGACATGGTCCTAAATAGTTTTGTTTTTCTATTTGTTAATGCGGTTATCGCTGCCAACTGCCATGTAAGTAACGTGTTTCTTTTGAGCTAGAGGAGTTATCCCTATTGTTTTGCCATAACATCATGCCCTCCTCAGATATGTAAATAAAAAGTTCAGTAACCAGTACAAGGCTACTATCGGGGCTGACTTCTTGACCAAGGAAGTACAATTTGAAGACCGGCTTTTCACATTACAGGTTTGTAGTTGTGTTCTCTCAATATATTTCCTCAGCTTTCTTTAAGAGTAGATTTCACGTGCTTAACAAGTAGAATTTTCTCTGAAATTGGGATGTGGATTCCGTTCCATTGTTGGAGGCAATGAATTAAGAGGAACAAATCATCAAATTTATGAACTTCAGGCTGGCCTTTTTGGTGCCATACCTGCAAATGAATCTTGCTACCTTACTTTTTGAAGGGGACTTAGTTCTTCCACTGTACTGTTCACCCCCACACCAATCGACAACTTTTTTTTTTTGTTTTTATTATTCACGTTGTTGTCCTTGAGTGAGTCGGGTTATTAGGAAACCTATGTGTGGGTCTCACTTGCGATGGGCATTTCGGTTCTCCGTTCAGATTCAATTATTTCGATTTTAGAGAAACATTATCCAATTGGTTTTTATACTAGATCCAGTTTGGGTTCGGTTTATAATATAAAGACGCTTATTTTCCAAAAAAATTTCGATTTTTCCAATTATTTTTATATTTGGTTTGAGTTCGGGTGTTCGGTTTAAGAAAAATCATAGTCATTTCATTTATATATCGAATTCAATCTGTTGTGTCTATAAGTTATTTAGTTAGATTTAGATTTATGCATAACCGAACCGAATGTCCACCCCTAGGTTTCGGCGATTTTATTTTATAAAACTATGATATCTAGAAAGAGCGACTCTCATAAACTGTCTCATGTGCTTTTCAGCCATGTATGGTGTGTACCTTTTTCCTTTTTTTATCTCCTTTAGGAGTAAGTTGTGTGGAGATGGATATTACAGATATGGGACACAGCTGGACAGGAAAGGTTTCAGAGCCTTGGGGTAGCCTTTTACCGTGGTGCTGATTGCTGTGTTCTCGTATACGATGTCAATTCCATGAAATCATTCGAGAATCTCAACAACTGGAGGGATGAATTTCTGATCCAGGTGCTTTCTGGTTTTTCTAGAGAATTTATAAAAACAATTGTTGTCTTCCTGCGTGCTAAACAGGGATGTCTCTTGTTGCAGGCGAGTCCATCAGATCCGGAGAATTTCCCATTTGTTGTTATTGGAAATAAGATCGATGTGGATGGTGGAAACAGTCGTGTGGTAAGTGTATCTTCTACATCTCCCTCCACCGAGCATGTTAAGGGTGGGTACGGACCGGGTATCCAACTCTTTTCGGTGTACTTGTTTCAGCCTCATCCTTTCGGTTTTTTCGGTCAGATTATCCTGATCTTGATCTGGTGAGGGTCGGGTACTTGAGATTCGGGTACCATGGAGTGTGATGAGGGCGAGGTGAGAAAAGAGAGAGGGTGGAGGAGCAAGAGATGTATCTGAGGAGCGAACGATTAAGGATGAGCGCCGAGCGGCAGAGGCGATTCTAAGGTAAGGCGATAAGGCGGAGGCATACCCCTATCTTTTTTTCTATTAATAAATCCAATAAACCTAATCTCAGCCTCCGCCCCTTCACGCTCATCCTCTCCTCGTCCCATATCCTCCTCTCCCTCTCTGGCTCTCGTATCCGCCGGGTACGAGTAATCAGTGGTCGAAATCTGAACTCGAATTTAAAGGTCGGGTTTTCGTCGTCGTCTGGCTCCTACGATAGATGAGTACCCGGAATTTCGGGTATTTCGACTTGTGGAACGGGCAGATACTAGAAATTTTGTGTTCGTGTGTCTAGTGAACGGGCATTATTTTTTTTTGCCACGGTATCATGAACTTCGTATGTTCTCCAATTGCAATAATCACAGGTTTCAGAGAAAAAAGCTCGAGCATGGTGCGCCTCCAAAGGAAACATTCCATACTTTGAGACCTCTGCCAAGGAAGGCACCAATGTAGAAGATGCTTTCCAGTGCATAGCCAAGAACGCGTTGAAGTGAGAGTGAATATGTCATAATTTACAAGATCTGTCCGATTATGAATACTTGAAACGACTGAGTGAGTTGCTGATATATCCATCCCGACTGTTCTTCTGTTATGGTTATTCAAGTGAGACTCATTTGGGTTGTTCCGACTTGTCTTTTGCAGGGTGGGGAAGACCTCGCTGATGAATCAGTATCCTTTCGATGTAAGAATATTCTAAAATGGTTATAGACATGGTCCTAAATAGTTTTGTTTTTGGCGTTTAACATTTTCACGGGCTCGTTGTTTGTTTTACGCATCGGATTTTCGTATGAACTACTCTCTCTCTCTCTCCTCAGATACTTGCCGGACACTATCGATGTCGGGACAACGAGCCAACAGAGGTCGAGTGGGTGTGAGTGCTGAAGAACATCATTTTCGGATATCGGGTTCACATCAGCAGCGGTTTGATCTTCTCATAACCTGTGTTTCTATCAGTTACATGTTGTACATTGGTGTTGTGTGGGTAAAATTAAAAGAGGGATAATATACCTACAAGAACCTTGATATCGTGCCCTTGTCATCTTTGGTCTTTGGTTTGGTCAGTAAACCTATTTTCCAAGTTTGGTAATCCATCGTCTCTCTCGTGGCCGAGAGTATTGTTTAGATGTGTTAGTGGTCGGTATTTCTAGTAAGAAACACAAAGCCAAAGTCGAAACCAAGAGAATTATTATATAATTCAATTTTAAAATTGATTTAATTTTTAGTGATTATTCAATGGAATATAAAAATAAAAATGATAATTTTAACTAAGGTTAAATAGGAATGAAATTCGAATCTTTAAACAGACGTAACTTTTTATAAAATAAAAACTAATAATAAATAGTCAGATTAGTATACAAGTTCAAATGAAAATAATTATTATAAAATCAAACCCTTAAACATTGAAAATATTCGCTTAGAGGTCAGTTAAAAAAAAAAAAAAGCAACGCCGATATAATTACTGTCACCGCATACACAAAATCTCAGAAGGGACACAAAATGGCACACACACAACCATCGATCATTTTTAATCCTAAGAGTTCAACACATACGAGAATTACTTATTCAACATACCCATGTGATCGATGCATACATACATACGTATATGCATATATATATATATATGTATGTATGCATGGACGAGTGTGTGTATGTATATGTAGATTAATCTAATCGTCTGGCTCGTGGTAAATAATGACGACGGATTTAGCGTTGAAGTTGCGAATGAACTTGTCCTGCTTTGTACGGAACGGATTGTTCAAAAGCTCTTCGATGGGTTCAGGCAATGGTTCTTCTTTCCCCATCGCTTCCTTCCAATACTCTCTCGCTTCTTCTTCCTCCTCCCTTCCCCCCGTTCCTTCGCTCAGATCCTGCAACTGCCGTCACCGTAGTAACAGAGAAAATAATAAAAACTATTACGCAAAAAAAAAAAAATAATAATAATAAAACTTGGGTTTCGAAAAAAGAGGGGTTTTTTTTGTAATGGAAAAATTAAAACGGGGATTTTCAAAAATATGTTCCAAAGATCCCATCAGAAAAATCAAAGGAATTAAGGAGATTTAATACTGTTATTACCAGAAGAATGCTGACGAGGAAGAACAAGACCATGAAACGCCTCATGCCTGAATCCGAAACCGAAACTGAAACTGAAACTGAAAATGATAATATTCTTTTAAAAGCTTTATTTATTTATTTATTTTTTTGCTTTGATTTTTGTCTCTGCGGAGTATTTGATTTCTTGACGGTTATTATATAGAGAGGCCTATTTGAAGAAAGTTGGCATCTTCCTCTTACTTTTTTGGGGGGTGGGTTCTTAAAGTTTTGTATATGCATGATTAAAGGTTTCGTTCGTATTTCAATTGTTTCCGTTTTTAAGATTTTATATTTTAAAAAAGTATATTTATTTATTTTTATATATTCTATTAGTTTCGGGTTCCATTTTCTTAAAATTAATTTTTTTTTTTAAATCTATTTTGTTGCTTTCTCTTTTATATTAGTTTTTATTTTTTTAGTTTGATTAAACCATTATATCCTATTAGATTTAAATCTAATTTGATTAGGAGATATTATTCTGTATGTGATTTTATTTATATATCATGAAATATTTACTACCCTCCCGACAAAAAAAAAGGTGGTATCTCCAATTTTTTTTTTTATTTTATTACTTTTATCTCATAAAAAAGTTAGGTGAACATATTTATATAATAGCAATAAAATCAATATAAACTCAAATCTGGATAATTTAACTGATAAAATGGAGATGCAAAGTATTTGTTTCGTTTCGAATTTGAATTCAAGTGTGAAAAACGAACGTATAATCCAAATCATATATAGATGATTTCTGGCTTGTCCAAGATATGCTGTTATAAAAAAATTAATATAAATGTCAAGAAATGTGGCTCAAACGGAGTAAAGTGCGTCCATAGCCATTTCAAAATTAATTAACTAATCATCATTAGTTGTCATCTAAATATTTCTCCATGAGATTCATGATGGTATTGGTGGGGCCATTTGAGAAGGACTCTTATCCGTATTTGCTGGAATCCATCCACCATGGTATTGGTCGGTCATCAAACCTTTCTAAGAGTTTTATTTTTAAAGTGAAATGTGAATTAATTGTTAGAGAATATTGCTTCCATACATCATTTTTTCCCAAGACTTTTGTACTTTGCTTAGTAGTTTTTATATTAATCTCTATATCTAATATTAGTTCGTTCCAACAAATAATTTCAGATGAGTTTCGCCATACTTTGCTTACTAGCGATTCAATGAAAATTTTTAATAAAAATATTAGTTTAATGGAAAAATTTTATATACAATACCCAAATTTTCTCTCAATTCATTCTCTTAGAGACCACCATGACTGACTGGCATTGCAAGAGTTGGTTTTGTCTTCGGTTTCAACGAAAATGAACCAGATTTGAGGCAAATCCATGATAAACTATTCTTTGGCGACATACGAGGTTCCTGACAACGACAAATCTGCATCATAAGAGAAAGAACACCAGACGAAATCTATATCAATAGAGAAAACAGATAAGTCTCCATATCAATCTGCTATATGTGTTCATTTATCATGATAACAACCTGAGAATTACAATAAATCTCATTCATCTCACCATGTAAAATATACAAAGATATAGTTTTTAAATATAAAAAATATTATAAATAAAACATATTTATGGTGAAATCTACCATTAGTGTTCATAAAGACTTACTATTTATATATACGGTATTCATATATACACTTACTGTTCACACCAACCGACCGTATACATAAACAATAATTTCAGAATTTCTATAAATAGATAATTTGGGTTCTTTAATTTATACACTTTCAATAGAGAAAGAAATAAGAGATATATTGTTGTCTATTCTCCTAAACAATCGATTTCGGTTCATAATTAACGATATGATTTTATGATCGTCTATATTCTTTCGTTTTCACAAAAAAAAAGTATAATTGTTTTTAAAATAAATTCCACTCATACATGATAGAAAAATATTGCCTACGTCTAACATGACAAACGAAAAATATTATATATTGTCACGAAATATTACGTTAATTTTCTATATTTTCTAATTTAAGAAAATAAATCTAAGAAATTTTACATAAATAGATGTCACAAAACATGATTTAGTAGATTTTGTTTCTTTCTTTTCATGAAATTTCTATTGGGGATATAGTTTGAAACTTTAATATTTTAATGCTCTATAACAATATAGTTGAGAAATATTGTTTAAATTCGTTTCAAAAACAAACTTACAATGACCTACAATAATTTTGTTAGCTATTTATTCTTCTATAAAATAAAAGAAATTTTAAAATTGGTCCACGAGTTGAAGAAAATAATTTTTAAAATCTAGTATTTTATCATCTATCATGAAGTAATTATTTGTTGAGTTCAAATAAAAAATAAAATTAGTTATGGGCATACGTCGGATAATCGAAAATTTGAGAATATATGAACCAATATCTCAAATATAACAACTCAAAATTCGATTTTGTATTTTATATTTGGGATATCTGAATCTATCGGTTTGAAGTTAAATCTGAATTTCGTAAAAAAAGATATAATTTAATAATTTTCATTAAAGATCTATGATATATGATAATTTTGTAAATTTTATTAAATAACAGAGGTATTTTTTTTTTATATTTTTTGTATATGTGGATGCAAAACTTTTGAAATGAATATCTAAATTCATATATATATTGTAAATATATTTTTCGAATTTAATTCATATAACTTGAACATCTGGTTTCGGATAGAATATCTATTGATCACGTAACTTAGTTTAATACAAGAACTAATTGAGAGTATTATTTGATATACGTAATAATATCATCTTTATGATCCTAACAAAAATGATGTATGGCCAAACCTTCAAGTACTTTGGTAACCTTTTTGTTTTGTGGCATTGAAGCTTTAATCTGTCCAAAGATTCTGTAACAAAATGGTGCTTTGCCAAACTTCAATCTACTTCCCCCTCTCATAATAAAATCGATTCCATCTTATCCTTAGAGATTAAGAGAATGCTAAAAGTGATATGTTATGGTCCTTGTCATAAGTGGGTCTAGATCTTTTTCTGCAAATATATATTCACGGTGGTACTCGATTCATTACATTATCTTTAGGGGAAAAAAGAATATGCCATCTTTTATATATATTATATATATATATATATATATATAATGATGCTCTTAAGTACTAAATCACCAAATAATATCACTCGGGTTTTTTTATATTAGAAATCTAGAGTAGTTAGATGTTATCAAATTAAGAAATAGATAGGGTTGGAGAAATAAATAAGGTTTAAAGGAATTCAATTTTCTTCTTTATTGTAATTTTCTTTGTTATTTATAGTATGAAAAATAAAATTCTAAACAAAAAATAAATTTAAATATGAAACGGTTGGATTTCTCCATTTGTACATCTGACAAAGTCAACTTGAATTTCTCCTTCAATAATGTCCATTAGTAGTGACATTTGACATTTCTTAGCAAATATTATTATCTTCATTCATTTAATTTTTTTAACACGAAATATACGTGAAAGTGCATACCAACAATAAAATTAATCTAAAACCAACGTTTTTTCAAAATAAAAAAAACAAATATTAGATAAAAATATTCAGTTATTTGGACTCATAGATTTTCGTTTAACTTTGAAAATAGTAAAGTTTAATAACAATTTTTAATGATATTTTTTTTCAGTTAATCTATTGACTAGTTTTATAATCTACCAATAAAAAATAAGATTATTTTGTAAATATTATTTTCATTTAATTTAAAATAGGAGAGTGTGTGACAATTTAAAGTCAACGATTTGAGAGAGTGGGATGTGATGAGTTGCCATATGGCATTCATTGGAATAATGAAGTCAACGAAGCTTCACGAAAAAATCAATGGGCAATCATGTTGGTCTTTTTTCTATTTTCTTTTTATTTATTCTTATTTTTTAATTTAATTTTCATATCTGTCACACCAAACTTTTTACGGAAAGAGTACCTTAAGACTTTGTGAAAATGACTATTTTTTCATACATTTTTTTAATGTCACAATAAAGACAAACATTATCAAGATCACAGAATATTATTTTATTTTGTCAATATCATGTTATTATATAGATCATTCTATAGTTAGTGTTGGCCTAACAATTTATATGTACATCAATTTTTATTTATATATGCATCTCATTGGCTCTTAAACAAATTATAATAAACTATCTACTTCACTTTGTTTTGAATTGTTACCTAATTTTCCTTCCATTTTTTTTAATTTTCCATTACAAAAACCTAAATAAAATAAAAACAGAATGCTTATTTTTTTCGGTTAAAGCAAGAAGCTGCTCAACCAAATTATAATGAAGGAAACAACACAGCAACGAAAATAAAATTGATGTATGTAGACATAAAAGATCAAACTCCGGAGTCAATGTTCTCAATGGGCTCCTAAATCTCCTCGGACAGTGATAGGTTCTTCCAACGGATGAGCACTTCCTGTCCACCGCCGCTTGTCCGCTTGCATATCCCGTGGCCCGGCAATAGGGGTGGCCATTTCGGTTATTAACCGAATAATCGAGTCGAACCGAATCAAATAAGATATAACCGTACCTGAACCGAACCCGACATCAAAACCGAATGGTTATGATTTTCTTAAACCCGGAAAACTGAAACCGAACCGAACCGAACAAAATAAAAAAATAATCGAAAAAACCGACAATTTCTTTGAAAAAATGATTTTTTTTACCGAAATCAAACCGAAATTTATATAAAAACCGAATGGTAGTTTTCCTATAACCAAAATAACCGAATTCGAATATAACCGAATCGAACCTGAATCAAAACCCGAAATGGCCATCACTAGCCGACCGCTCTCTGGTTTGTCCTCCCGCTCGAACTCCGGAGTCAATCCCGGCGGCATGATGACCCAAAAACATGAACACAGGGACAGAAGCACAAAGGACTGGCGAAACAAGAGAAGTATAATAGACTTACGACATGGCAAGGGTCGCACCAAAATATTTCGTACAAAGAAGTAAAATGTGAATGAGACCTGTCAAATACCAATCATGACGACACTGTTGTCTCGAAGGTCCTATGTACAATTGTTGTCAAACACTGTGAGACATCAGGGACAAGGTTTGGAGTTTTTAGATACTCAAAGACACAACTGAAGACACTTCTAGAAGCTGACACACTCGAACCGCCATTAAGGATGCTCCCGTTGCCACTAAAGCGAATAGTTTCTTTCCAAAAACGCTACTGCAAGAAGATAGGTGGCCGTCACTCCTGGAAAAAATATATAAAAAAGGGGAAGAAAACCATTTCAGACATGACATCTAACTGTAGGATATTGAAAACAGTACTCTACATTTAAAGCAACCATATCTGAAAAATTCGAGTAATGAAAATTTCTAGATATCTAAAGCGAACAATACCAAAATCCATCTACCATGCATTGGCAAATATGGTCATGTTTGTTTATACTTGAGATATTGTTCATTGCTGCAACGTCAGCTCGACCTCCTAAAGCAGTTGATAGAGCAGTTCTTTGGGTCACAACTGCTTTCTCATTTCCACTCCCTCGACATGCTACCAGGATTGTGAAGTGCATTGGGTTCTAATTCATCTTCAAACCATTTTACAGAACTGATCCTACAAAAAGTATATACTCAATTGATTTCAATGAAAAAGATAGTTCAAGTATCTGTTGGGTTCTTTAAAATTCAAAATGTAGATAGCTGATATACACCCATTGAACTTATTATATCGGTTATCACATTATGATATAGTGACCACAAAACAAATGGTTAAGGTATCCTTGTTGACTGACTTACGAGGGGAGGAGTGCCTTGTGCAATCCGCTGAACTGCAAGTGTCCACTCAGTGTTCCACATGTATTGCCTCCCACTGCTTGTAAAGGACTTGCCATGCTTCCCGAACTATTCTCGAAACTGGACATTGACTTTGCTGCTGGCATTGGAGCTTTCAAACAACTTTACAGCTGAGGGTTCCACACCCAAAGTGGGTTCAAAATCAGTACATGTTGCAGGAAGCAAAGGCCCTAAGATAAAAGAAGTAAAGGAAAGAAAGCACAAGGTAAATAATGTAACAATTATCACGAAAAAAAAAACAAAAGCACCATTTCTGCAATGTAGACAAACATTAACTGGACTTTTTCATACAGACTAAGCTTTTGATTATAATATAATCAGTAAGCCATAGATGCTTAATATATCCTTAAGGTTGACAACATGACCTCACTGTTGACCTAACCACTGACAGGTCCAAGTATTACCCACCAGCATTTGTTCCCAGTTCATTTTTTTTATTGTCTCATGATTGCGGACATCAAGTTCGATGCTGAAAAAAATATTATGCTTCTATTAGTTTAAGCTTCTCAAAAAATAGATAAGTAGAAGATTTATTTCATTAGGTGGTCACAACTCACCTCAAGGATACAGATCGTTGTAACACGGGGTCGAACGCAAGGACCGGTAGCTAAGTCTAAACCCTAATCGAAACCAAATCAAAGCAAGCAAGTGGAAGTGATGGTGGAAATATGTGGAATCAATGATAACTAATATAAGAAAGCAAATAAAAACGAGTAAACTAGCAAGCAACGATGACTACGGGTGTCGAGATCGTATTCGCGTGTATGGGTATTTACTAAGCATGCGAGAATAACGACATCGTACTTGTATTCGGGAATCATCAAGCAACAAGAATAGAGAATTCACTACTAACTCACTACCTACAGAGTAACTCGTCAATCTTCCGATCTATTCAAGTTAACCCTAGATGCATGAATAACGCTATCATCAATCCTCGATCAATCAAACCATATTCCTATGTGAATAATATGATCTATTCTATCGATTTCGATCCGAAACCAAACCCATATTTCTACGTGATTCAGAATCTAAAGCAATTGATCAAGGGGTCAGCAAACACCAATTGTCATAAAGCGCAAATCGATAAAACCGAAACAAGCATAATGTCGAAATCCAAGTTAGAGTTCAAATATAACCAAAACACAAACGAATCCCTAACCCATAGTCATGGATCTACTCACGGTTCATGGAAAACAATAAAAAGCTCAGAGAAAAAGAGATAAAAGAGAGGAGAGAAAAACTCATGTAGATGTGTAGTCTCCACGATCAAATCTTCCTTCTTCCTCCCCGAAATCCCGTGAATTCCTATTCTTCTCTCACCAAAAGCTCTCCAAAAGTATGTATCTCAGTTTTCTCTAAGGCTCTCTTCTATACTAGGACGTGTCTAGGTCTTTTTTATAACCCCAGGGCGGCTCCCATGAGTTCTCCTCCCATTAGGACTCTAAAAATCGCGAATTAGGGTTTTTCCCCCAACAGGTCCGAGTTCACTTGGATCCGGACCGAGTCCAGATTTCTGGGCTCAAATTCGGCCCACTGGACTTTGGAATCGGCCTGCTCAATCCGGACCGGATATAACTGGATCCGGATCAAACCCGGCAGAATTCTGGTCTTCACGATTTCACTCATAACTTTTTGCTCTGGTATCAGATTTACGCGATTTTGGTGTCTACGCGAAACTCTTGAAATGCTCTTTCCAATGGTGTATCACACGATTTGGACTTCTGTGGAGAAAGTTATTGATCTCGCAATATGAGTACCTCATCCAAACTTCATCTATAACGCTCCAAAAAGCTCCTTTTCGAGTCCAATCATTTTCAAAACCTGTAACTCTGCAAAACTAAAGCACAACCGGGTTTTATGTCCTAACAAGCCTAGAATGCCTATAAATGCATGTGATTATCCTGTAAAACCTAGACAAACTCTCATAAAAATATAGAGAAAAATAGGAGTTATCAAATACCCTAAAGCATTAGTGGCTTCTAGTACCGATGTTTGGCTTTCAGCAGAGATCCTACACTCAGTATTTTGCTCAAGTAACTTCTTGTCAACAAAACAACTGTCTCGCTGTAGGACTTCTCAAACCCTAAAGTTGCCATCTGAGACAGCATCAAGAAGCTACAGTTAATTGGCAATAGCGCTTAATAATATATCCAAACAAATTTAAAGAGAAAAAACCATTATGCTAGTTGTTTCAGCCAATAATCAGAAAGTTGTCACCAAAGAAAATGGTACCATACCCGGATTCGAAATAAGCTAGGAGTTGAAGCATCGCCCTTTTCCATGCTTTCAATTAAAGAGTGGCAAAATCATGTCCACTACCTCAGGTTTCTTGACACCAATGTTGAGATCAACAGGCAGCCATATAAATATTAAGTTGTACAGTAGGAATCTGCTTCTCTTAATCAGCCTGGAAACCATATTACAAACCTTATGATAAAGCTACAATTATGAAGCAACAGAAGAAAATCATGTGTGTGTGTTAAAGGCAAGGTAAAACTATCTTGTACGCCGAAAGGGGATTAGAATCACCTGCTCTTCGTAGTCATTTCTTTCACGAATACTTGTAGCTAATTCCATGACGAATGTGTCCACTGGAGTTCGGTCCTTGGCCCAGCCAGATTCAATAATCTTGCAGCCAGTTTTTAAGTGCGCTCTCAAACAAAGCCCCCTGAGTGTTCACCCAAGCATCAACCTGTTCCAGCAGATGATTAAATAAATATAAATGCTGTAGAGTCACTTAAATTTACTACAAAACTAATTTGAAAGATTTGTGAAAATCTGTACTCGACTATACTTCTACAGGCCTACAGACATTATGAAAATTCTCGTTGGTAGCAATAGCATAAACTGTGTTGCTACCATGAGTTTAGACAATATAAATTACCTGCGCACAGACAACCAGTACCAATGGTTTAAGATGAATGAGCAACACTCGCAGTGGTTATCCTCCCCTCTGCAATTTTAGCAATCCCAGAAAGCAGAGAACTGAAAAGCTCTTCACAGGCTCTCATTTGCCACCACACGGACATCAAGCAAACATCTGCAGCATCAACCTTTTAGATGTCTTTGCATCTGTTTCAAGAAACATGAGACTCTTGGTTTTCATTTTGGCTGCAGCCTGAAAAACAGAGTTTGGCATTGACCCTAGTTTTCAAAATTGGACCTTGTTCATTCCAATCTCGCCTTCTTGACTGCGCAATCAGCATCTCTTCCCCAACAAATACATATCTCGAAAATTCTCCAAAGTAAACATCACAACCACCCTCAAAGGTTAGGTATACACCAAAAAATCTTCAACAGTAAAAAGAATTACAGACAAGCCAATATATCGCCAGAATATTTTGCCTCTAAATTCTTGATAAAATCCCTAATTTAGAAACTACACCAATGAAAAGGGATTACCTTTAGAAATGTAGACAGATTGGATCTGCCTCTCTGCCATAAATCTCACCTACTCCAGTAGTTTGGAGTCGATATTCACTTTATCTAAAATGTGGGTTATCAACTTAAACGCCACCTCGCTTGCTTCTCCAAGTTCTCGATTGACTCGTCCTAAAAGGAAGTCAGTTGATGTTTGAACAATGGATTACAGCCTCCACTCTCTTCACTGTATCCAAAACTCAGAAGATCAACTCCACTCTTCCACGTGATACTTTCCCCATTCACCACCACAGATAAGGAACTCTTCGAAGATCCACTGGACGCATGACTAGGAAGCCAGGACTAGACTCCTCGGTTTTGTCAAAGGCGTAAGGGTTCATGCCAACGACAGAGCTATGAGATGATGAAGTTTCAGAGCCCGCCAAATTTTGCAGCTGTTGTTCCTTTGGCGACGCCGGGGAATGGTCCATTGCAAACTGATCGAGCAGCGTTGTTATCGGTTTGTTGCCATCAGACTGCAGAATCGACGAGAACTTCTGAGAAAGAGCGAGCAGGAAAGCCCTTGAAATCGCTGGATCACCATCGCTGTCGACACCGCTCATGGCAGAGAACACGACCTCCCCGAAAAACCCGGCGACCTTGGTAGCGAATTCCGCCGACAGATCCGTCGCGCATGAGACATAGCCTGGGAAATCGCCGTAGAACGAGGAGATCGTTTCGATGCGGAATGACTGCGGCCAAAACGAGTATAGAAAAGTATCAAGTCTAACAATAATCTAAGCAATGAGAAAGAGATTTGATTAGGGGGTGAATTGTTTAGAAAAGAATTCACTTGTATTCTCTATGTCGAATGTATAGAGGAGCTCTCGTATATATGCTTTATACATAAAGAAGAGAAAAGACAACTATATATTTCTAAATACAAAGAAGGAAATATGGTTTATTCTCTTTGTCGATTAGTATCAGATGATTGGGCAGAGTCTTCGATTATACCTTATTAGCTGCTTTGAATCAGAGAGGAGAATCTGAGGTGGCGTGTGTTTGTGCTGAGTTGTAGAGGTCTGATTTATTTCCTGATTCGGTCTCTGTTTCCTGTTTGTCTTCGAATTCATTGTCTTCATGTTCTTCAATGGTGACATGTTTCTCAACATTCCCCCTCAAGATTGGTCGACAAAATTCGTGAAGGCCAATCTTGGAAAGGATATTGTTAAGAACATGTGAACTTGTAGCTTTGGTTAGGATATCTGCAAGTTGATCTTGACTCCGAGTATACCTTGGTGCTAATAGTCCTTGTGTAATTTTTTCTCCAATGAAGTGGCAGTCAACCTTGATATGTTTTGTCCGCTCGTGAAATACTGAGTTGGCCGCAATATGCAAGGCTGCTTGATTGTCGCAATGAAGTGGTGTTGGTTCCTCTGACTTTATTCCAAGATCTTCAAGTAGTTGCCGTATCCACATTACCTCGCTCGTAGTATTTGCCATGGCTCGATATTCTGCTTCTGCACTTGATCGAGCGACTATGGTCTGTTTCTTGTTTTTCCATGTTACTAGATTGCCTCCGACAAATATACAGTATCCAGTGATCGACTTCCGATCCGTCCTGTCTCCAGCCCAATCAGCATCACAATAAGCAACCATCCTTGTATGATTGTTGTTTGTCATCCATACTCCTTTGTTGGGTGTTCCCTTTAAGTATTTGAGAATGCGGTCCACTATTTGCCAAGTCTTGTTCGTAGGAGCGTGCATCCATTGGCTAACCTGATGCACAGCAAAACTAATGTCAGGACGAGTAATGGTAAGATATATAAGCTTACCTACAACGCGACGATATTGTTCTGGGTTCTCTAGCAATTCCCCCTCGCGTTGATCCTTGAAATGTTCTTCAATCGGTGTCCGAACCGGTTTTGCTCCAAGCTTCCCTGTTTCTTGAAGAAGATCCAATGTGTATTTTCTTTGACAGAGAAACAAATCGTTAGAAGTGCGAATAACTTCAATACCAAGAAAATATTTTAATTCACCTAAGTCTTTAATATCAAAGACAGAACTGAGATACTTCTTAGTGTCAACAATTCCATCTATGTCATTTCCTGCTAAAATGATATCATCTACATATACAAGAAGAATGACAATATCGTTAGATGAACGAATAATAAAAAGAGAATGGTCAGAGTCGCTACGAACAAAACCTTTATCCATGAGCGCTACGTAGAGGCGATGATACCAAGCACATGGTGACTGTTTTAAACCATAAATCGCCTTTCGTAGTTTGCAAACCTGTCCATGTCTGATCCGTTTATGATATCCCGGTGGAGGAAGCATAAATATTTCTTCTGTAAGATGACCTTGAAGAAAGGCGTTCTTCACGTCAATCTGCCATAAGTCCCACTTTAGGTTAGTCGCCAAAGATAATATAATACGTACTGTAGATAGTTTAGCGACAGGGGCAAAGGTGTCCGTGTAGTCTTCCCCATAAGTCTGAGTATAGCCTTTGGCTACCATACGGGCTTTGTAGCGTTCGATGTCCCCATTGCTTTGGTATTTTATTTTATACACCCATTTGCATCCTACTGCTTGTTTGTCTTGTGGGAGATCTGTTATTTCCTATTTGTCATTGCGTTCAAGGGCGTCGATTTCTTCTTGCATGGCTTGTTGCCAAACTTCAATGTGTCTGACTTGGTGAAACGTTTGTGGTTCCTGTTCCTGTACAATCTTACTTAGGAAAGCCTGATTAGATGGTAAATATGCATTAATAGACTAAAAATGTTCAATTAGATGGGCGATGGCTATATTTGTACTGGCCGAATTTTCCTGAACTTTCCAGGTTGGTCGGCGATTTCTTGAGCTGCGTCGAAGAGTTGAAACAGCTACAGGGATGCTACTGGACTCAAGCTGATTAGAAGCAGGGGACGGAGCAACCGAAGAACGCTGTTGGTGTTGGTTGATACTTCGGAGCATAGGTGGCAGAGAAACAGTCGATTCTTCTGGGATGGAAGATGTGGGGATGTGATCCAAAGCTTCAGATTCAAAGTGTGGAGAAGAGTGCATTTTCCCCTCACGTGTTAAATCGAGCTAAACTTCGAGTGGAATGACAGTAGGACCTGCAACGTTAGTGGGCATAATAAGACAAAGATCTGTAGAAAAAGAATCAGCAGGGGTACCCTCATTTTCTGGCAGCGAAACTGGAGGACATGAACCTTCTATGCCTAGACGTTGTAAGGTGTTATGCAGCTGATGTAATGCCTCGTTATGATATGTGCCTTGATCACCAAGATTCTCCAGATTTTTCCAATCAATATGTCCAAAATAGTTGAGTTCTTCATAAAACTTAACTTCTCGAGAAGTGTAGATTCGATGCGTCAGAGGATGATAACAAATGTATCCTTTTTTATCGGGCGGATAACCAAGGAAAACACAGCGGATGCTCCGGGGATCAAGTTTGTTTCGTTGACCTTCATCTAAATGGACATAACACACACACCCAAAAATGCGTAAGTGAGTGATATTAGCCATTTTATTATACAATACCTCATACGACGATTTGTCTTGAAGGACTTGTGTCGGTAGACGGTTGATGAGATAACATGCCATTTTCACGGCATCGCTCCAATAAATTTTTGGAATTTGCCGGTGAAACAACAATGTACGAGCAACTTCCATCAAGTGTCTGTTTTTTCTTTCCGCTACGCCATTTTGTTGCGGGGTATGAGGGCATGAACGTTGGTGAAGAATCCCATGTTGGAGAAGATATTCCTGAAATGCGGTGGTCATTGTTGGTTTAGTGCTCTATGATGTACTGTTTATGAGCTTTATTTAGATACATTTTATGTATTGATACTTTCTATGGTTTTATGAGAGTATTTGATTCATTACATGTTCTTGCATACTAGATGTGTTATGAAATCCATGTATTGTTATGAACAATACTAAACTCCCTAGTCTTGTGTTCTTATGGGAATAACGACATAATAAGACTAGTATGATGTGTGATTGATGATCATATAGATGACCATAGGTATTCGTTGGAGAACGGAATACTGGATTGACCCGCATGAGATTGTCACATGGACTAGCGTCATGACTTGAATCTCATATGACGGTTCCATGATTGGATCCTAAGACCTGAGATATCTACGGAATCCAACATGAGGAGTTGCGTACTTTGATTACGTCAAACGTCCTGCGTAACAGGAGGACTATAAAGGCGTGTATCAGGTACGAAACGAATCATGTGCTGGATTGTAGATAGTCAAGACGAGATTTGTACCTCTCGTAAAAGAGAGAGATATCGCTGGGCCCCTCGTGTGAGCGAGACTGTAGAAATTGTGGTCGCACTATAGACGAACGTCGTCTATTTCAGACAGTCGAACTCAGTCCTTATATTCGACATATGATATTGTGATACAAAAAGATCATCAAACGGAATCATCACTGGCGTTCGTAGGATCACGAACAAACTCTATTCGAGATAGGTAGTCATAGTGTCTTGCTAGAGACTGCCTATGACTTGTGTAACCGAAATAAGAGATTTCGTGTTATACTGCTATATCGGATGAGTCTACAGGGTCACACACACAGGAAAGGACGAATGCGCGAAAAGAGACGAGAAAATTCCGGTGGAGCGGAGGCCAGACCGATCGGTCTAGACGTAGACCGGTCGGTCCAGAGGTAACGTATGAGGTTCGGAAATTGTTCCAGGCCGGTCGGTCCAGACATGGACCGATCGGTCCAGACGTTAATAAGCTCCAGACCGATCGGTCCAGGTCTGGACCGATCGGTCCAGACGTCGGGATTTACTAAACTCGCTCTAGGGTTTTAATGTGGGAAAACTTAGGGGAACGCCACCCAACTCTTTTGGCACGAATTTCAGACCCTAGGGAGAGGTTTGGAGAGTGAAAAACCTAAGAGAAATATCCCTGAATCCTTTGCGCAAAGAAGAACATGTTCTTCAGTCCTAGCAGACAAGTTCCAACCGTTGGAATCCTTTCCGCCGTGTGGATACGTGTAGAGGGCAAGGTTCTTCCTGCCTACAGTGATCGGACGAACAGATCAATTGATACAGGCCCTGGATCGATTGAGGTAAGCGTTCTAACATTTCTACAAGATCATGCATGATAGGTTTTAGGGTTTTATCAAATTTTTGTTTTACATCTGCTGCGCAAACCCTAGAACCGATCTCTTAGGAATATGATTCGCTCATGAGATCCCAGGAAATTCCAACAGTGGTATCAGAGCATGGTTGCTCTGCATGATTTTTGTTAGAACCCGATCACGCACGTTATAGGATATGAATTGTTTGAATCCGTGTTTGCTTTGATGCTATGCATGATTTGATTATGGATCTAGAGTAGTTTTTCTGTTCATTGTTGCATAGTGTGCAAGAGCTTCGAATTCTGAGTTCGCAGGCGAAAACAGGGTCGAATTCGGATCTGAAACGGGGCTGAAACGACGAAAACGAGATATGATCACGTTTTCGCTTGGATCGATCGGTCTGGTCCTCTGGACCGATCGGTCTAGGGTTTCGCAAGTCGGTTGGACCGACAGGTCTGGACTGAACGGTCT
>NW_010966542.1:1415825-1416205 GCF_000463585.1 Tarenaya hassleriana
AAGACCGAACCGCCTAGACCGATCCCCACCCGCCTAGACCGATCGGTCTAGGACCCGACACTTCACCAAAATTAGATTTTGCGTTTCGGGATCTGGTTTTGACCAATCGTTGCTTAAAACCGATCAACTATAATTCAGAATAACATGATTCTCTCATATGGATAGTCCATAGTGAATGAATGCATGTAACTTAATCAAGATATTAGATATGTTTGATTGAGTGGGAGCTTCGGGATTGGGATTGCATAATCGACTGGATGGTCCATTCGGATTATGAACAATCGTTGCACAGAAACCGGTTAGATCTAGGAGCTCTACGAGTAAAACACTTGTCAAGGCCTCGATCGTACGTGTCATGGGCCATGCCAAAGCTGGGTGTG
>NW_010966543.1:0-799 GCF_000463585.1 Tarenaya hassleriana
GAAGAAAAATAAAACCCTAAGCCTCCAAAAACCTTGCACACAAGAGAGATCGAGATCTCTAGTCCTAGCAGACAAGTTCCAAGGTGTTGGAATCCATCCCGACGTGTGGATACGTGTAGAGGGCGAGGTATTCTTCGTGCCTAGAGTGATCAGACGAACAGATCAATTGATACAGGTCCCGGATCGATTGAGGTAAGCGTTCTAACGTTTCTATGATTCAATAGTAGCATGGTTCTAGGGTTTCATTAAAATTTTTGTTTTATATCCGCTGCGCAAACCCTAGAATCTATCTCTTAGGAATTAGATTCGCTCATGAGATCCCAGGAAACCCAACATACAGCCCTCGGATCTCTCTCATTCCGGTGTGTTCGATTCATCCCTATACCCCCTACCCAGAAGCTCGTCAGGAGCCGCCCCTTGTCCGTGCCTCTGCACCGGCGATCACTCCCCGCCCTCCTACGGTACTCTGGGTTGTCACACCTAGGTCTCCCACGAATTTCCTGATCCAAACAGCTTCTTTAGCTACATCCGATGCTGCTATGTTCTCGGCTTCTGTAGTCGAATCTGCCACGGTTGGCTGTTTGGAACTCTTCCAACTGATAGCCCCACCGTTCAGGCAGAAAACGTAACCTGACTGCGATCTGAAGTCATCTCTGTCGGTCTGGAAAGTAGCATCTGTATAACCCCTTATAGCAAGCTCGTCTTCCAATCCGTCATACACCAAGAACAAATCCTTAGTCCTTCTCAAGTACTTAAGGATGTTCTTGACCGCAATCCAGTGAGCCTCACCTGGTGTAGA
>NW_010966543.1:1178-5410 GCF_000463585.1 Tarenaya hassleriana
GAAGACCACTACGTTCCCACTGACCTTCTTGTAAACACATGGCTCATCTTCGTTTTGCATGAAGCCAAACGTTTTGACTGCCTCATCAAATCGAAGATTCCAGCTCCTGAAGCCTACTTCAGTCCATAAATGGATCTTTGAAGTTTGCACCCTTCCTCGGACTCTTAGGATCGACAAAACCCTCGGGTTGTGTCATGTACACATCCTTGAGCAGATTCCCCTTAAGGAATGTGGTCTTGACGTCCATCTGCCATATCTCGTAGTCATAATACGCAGCTATGGCCAGCAGAATCCGTATGGATTTAAGCATCATGACTGGTGAAAAGGTTTCATCATAGTCTATACCATGAATATGCCGAAACCCTTTCGCGACGAGTCGTGCCTTATAGGTATGCACGATGCCATCCATGTAGGTTTTCTTCTTGAAAACCCAATTGCATCCAATGGTCTTAATACCATCGAATGAATCGACCAAAGTTCACACTTTGTTGTCGTACATGGATTGCATCTCAGACTCCATGGTCTGGTGTCATTTCTCGGAATCGGAACTCGCCACAACCTCTGAATACGACGTAGGCTCGTCATGTTCTAATAACATGAGTTCGTCGTTTCCAGTCACAAGAAAACCATATCTTGTAGGCTCTTGGCGAATTCTACCAGATCTTCGAGCTCCACTAGGAGGTACTGTCTCAACAACTTGTGATACAGGTTGAACTGTTTCGACCTGTTCACCCAGTTCTTCGACTATTTGTGGTTCTCGAACTTCTTCGAGATCTATTCTACTCCCACTAACTCTCTTGGAGACGAACTCTCTATCCAAGAAAGATCAATTCCGAGCAACAAACACTTTGTTCTCAGATGGGTTATAAAACCAGTACCCTTTAGTTTCCTTAGGGTAACATACAAATATGCATTTATCAGACTTGGCCGATAACTTATCAGAAGCCAGACGTTTCACATAAACATCGCATCCCCAAATCTTCATGAATGCTAACCTGGGACGCTTCCTAGTCCATATCTCATATGGTGTCTTCTGAACCGACTTTGTTGAAAAGTTGTTTAGCATAAGCGCTACCGTTTCCAATGCGTATCCCCATAAGGATTTAGGAAGATCGACCTGACTCATCATAGACAGTATCATATCTAATAGGGTCCGGTTCCTCCTCTCAGACATGCCATTCCACTGTGGCGTTCCAGATGGAGTCAGCTGTGAGACAATCCCACAATCTGCCAGATAGTCAGTGAACTCTTGGCTCATATACTCGCCACCTCGATCAGATCGAAGCAACTTGATCGTCTTGCCAAGTTGGTTCTGCACCTCGTTTTTGAAAGTCTTGAACAATTCAAGCGTTTCAGATTTATGTCTCATCAAGTAGACATAACCGTACCTACTGAAATCACCAGTGAACGTAACAAAGTACAAATAACCTCCTCTAGCAGGCGAGCTCATAGGACTGCATACATTACTATGTATGAGTTCTAGCAACTCTGTAGCCCGTTCTTCTTTTCTAGAAAAGGGAGATTTTGTCATCTTGCCCATCAAACAAGAATCACATGATTCAATAGACTCACAATCAAAACAATCAAGAAGTCCATCAGAATGAAGCTTCGCAAATGCGTTTCTCGTTGATGTGGCCAAGTCGACAATGCCAGAGATAGGTAGAATTTAAGTCGTTCGGCTTAAACCGCTTGGTACTAATGTTATAAATCGACCTGTATCTAGATGGTTCACTTCCAAAATATAAAGGCCATTAAACTGGTAACCCTTACCATAGAATAAATCGCCTCTATAAATGGACAGGCATTTGTTCTCAATAACAAATCTGAAACCATCCGAGTCTAAACATGAAATCGATATGATGTTCCTGCTCAGGTACAAAATAACAATCATGCAACTCCAATACAAGGCCAGAAGGTAAACTCATATCGTAAGTCCCAACGGTTAATGCATCAACTTTTGCTCCATTCCCGACGCGGAGATTTACTTCCCCCTTCGCTAATTGTCTACTTCCCTGTAGTCCTTGCACATTTGCACAAATGTGCGAGGCACATCCGGTATCTAATACCCATGACGTAGAAGTAAACAAGTTAGCCTCTATAACGAAGATACCAAAAGTTGAAGCTTCTGCAAGCTTCTTCTTCCTCTGATCTTCCAGGTAGAGTCTGAAATTTCTATACCAATGCCCAACAGCATGACAGAAATAACACTCTTCCTTCTTAGGTTTAGGCTGAGGCTTAGTGACAACACTTGTCACTTTCCTCTTGCCCTTACCTTTGGAATGCTTTCTTTTGCTGGAACTCTTTCCAACAATCACCATATCATTCTTTCCTTGGCTCCCAACTTTTTCTTGGAATGACTCATTCAACTGATCAACCATCAAAGAATTGTCCATGTCATCTAATTGCTCACGCAATTCTGAAGACATCTTTCAAAGCACCAAGCTGGACACGTCTAGATCATCATCTTCATGCTTCCAATAAGCATCAATGATCGATCCAGAAGCCGTGGTCAGAGGCTTATTCTTCATAAGGATAGATTGTTGGGTTTCCTGGGATCTCTAGAGCGAATCCTATTCCTAAGAGATCGATTCTAGGGTTTGCGCAGCGGATGTAAAACAAAAATTTATGAAACCCTAGAACCATTCTTCTATGAATCGTAGAAGAGTAAGAACACTTACCTCAATCGATCCGGGGTCTGTATCAATTGAAGAATTCGTTCGATCACGAAAAGGGAGGAAGAATACCTCGCCCTCTACACGTACTCACACCTCGGGATGGTTTCCAACGATTAGAACTTATCTGCTGGACCCGAATCTGCTATTCGGTTTTGTGCTTCGAGAAAACGGGACTTCGATCACACTTCGAACCTCTTAAAAATCTCTCAAAAGTGTTCTAAAGTCGGCCACCATTCATTAGGGCTTAATATCCTTCTTATAAAGTGATTTAACCCTAATTTCAGTTTAATTTTCGAAAAACCCGAAGCCCGGAACGGACGGTCCAGAAATGCACGTGGACCGTCCGTTCCAACAAGCCAGAACGGACGGTCTGCTCACGTGGACCGTCCGTTCCGGACAAGCCAGAACGAACGGTCTGCTATCAACGCGAACCGTCCGTTCCAACACTTAGAACAGACGGTCTGCGACTAATCGTGGACCGTCGGGGGGGTCCGTTCGTTCCAGCCCCTTTCGTCTCGGTTTTTCTGTCGTTTTCTCGTGCGTTTTGTCCTTCCCTGCGTGTGTGACCCTGTAGGCTCATTCGATATAGCAGTATAACACGAAATCTCTATTTCAAATATACAAGTCATAGGTGGTCTCTAGAAGACACTATGACTACCTACCTCGAATAGAGTTTGTTCGTGACCTTACGAACGCCAATGATGATTCCGGCTGATGATCCTTTTGTATCGCGATATCATATGTCGAACATAAGGCATGGACAAGCCACCTTATCTAATTCAACTGCTTTCTCGTTCACCGAGTTCGACTGTCTGAAATAGACGACGTTCGTTTATAGTGCGGCCACACATTTCTATAGTCTCGCTCACACGAGGTGCCCAGCGATATCTCTCTCTTTTACGAGAGGTACAAATCTCGTCTTGACTATCTACAATCCAGCACATGATTCGTTTTGTACCTGATACATGCCTTTATAGTCCTTTTGTTACACAGGACGTTTGACGTATTCAAAGCACGTAACTCCTCATGTTGGATTCCGTAGATACCTCAGGTCTTAGGATCCAATCATGGAACCGCCATATGAGATTCAAGTCATGACGCTAGTCCATGTGACAATCTCATGTGGGTTAATCATGTATTCCATTCTGCAACGAATACCTATGATTGTGATCGTATCCAATACCTATGATCATCTATATGATCATCAATCACACATCATACTAGTCTTAGTATATCATTATTCCCACAATGATACATGACTAGGGAGTTTAGTATTGTTCATAACAATACATGGATTTCATAACATATCAAGTATGCACAATACGTAATGAATCAAACACTCATCCATAAACTCATAGAAAGTGTCAATACATCAAATGTATCTAAATAAAGCTCATAAACAGTACATCATAGAGCACTAAACCAACAAAAAGTACACTTTTCCACGTTAGCAAATAACTTCTCTCTTGTCTCAAGACATCCAAAACGAGTTTCAAATGATCAACATGCTCATCCAAACTTTTGCTATAGATAAGAATATCATCAAAGTACACAACC
>NW_010966543.1:5511-7399 GCF_000463585.1 Tarenaya hassleriana
ATCTGGGTTCTTTCGCTTGTGCGATCGCTCCATTGTTGTCACAATACAGAGCAATGGGGCCATCAGCACTAGGAATGACACCAAGTGTCCAACAAACTTCCTGATCCAAACAGCTTCCTTTGCTGCGTCCGACGCTGCAATATACTCAACTTCAGTAGTAGAATCTGCAACGGTCTCTTGCTTGGAACTCTTCCAGCTAACAACGCCTCTGTTCAAGTAGAAAACATAGCCAGACTGCGATCTGTAGTCATCCAGGTCTAACTGGAAACTAGCATCGGTGTAACCCTTTACAGCGAGCTCGTCTTCCGACCCACCGTATACCAAGAATACATCCTTAATTCTTCTCAAGTACTTCAGGATGTTCTTGACGGCGATCCAGTGTGACTCACCTGGATCTGACTAGTATCTACTCGTAATACTCAACGCGTAGGATACATCCGGTCGAGTACAAAGCATGGCATACATGATGGATCCAATTGCCGAAGCATATGGAATCCGATCCATGCGTTCTCGCTCATCAGGTGTCGTAGGACACTGACTCTTGCAGAGAACTGTGCCACTACTCATCAGTAAGGTTCCTTTCTTGGAATCTTGCATCTTGAACCTCTTCAAGACCTTATCGATGTAGGTACTCTGACTCAATCCTAGAAGCCGCCTCGATCTATCTATATAGATCTTGATGCCCAAAATATAGGCCGCTTCTCCTAGGTCCTTTGATAACACGTATTTTGGGTGACGTTTTGATATAGGATGTCTAGCGTATTTCACTCTATTTTACATATTTGTAGGCGGCACATTCGGCTTCGATATTGCATGGTTGTGTTCTTTGGTGTTTAAACAGGTTTTCACGCATAAAAAGAGCAAAAGGAGTGGAAAATATGGGCTACGGAACGTCGCGGACGAAACGGGAACATTTGGAGTGTTTCCAGGGAAAACGTGAAGCTTAGGAAATGTTAAATATTGCAAGTATGATAACTTTCACTCTACAAGTCCAAATCATGCATTCTCTACATCATTGGAAATCTCTCTTCGATCGGAGTAGAAGACGGAGATCACGAAGCCGAGAAATCGACTAAGCGTTCCTCTTTCCTTCTATTTTACGATGTTTTATTGTATTGATATGAACCCTGATGTCTCGATGTTTAGCGAGTAGTTCTTTTGCTGTAAGTTAGGGATTTGCTATGTAGGGATTTTTGGTTTCTAATTCCAGACTTTGTGGTTTTATTTATTCTATTCGGTTTATTGAGTTGCGTTTAATGCATTTGATCTTGTTGGCCACTTGATTGAATGAACTTAGGGTTTTAATTCGCATAGACATATGGAATTCTAACCTGGAAATAACTCAGTAAATAGAACATGTATTGAATTGAGAGATGAATATTTGCCTAGGGATTATGATAGCGTTCGTTCATGCATCCAGGGTTTTAGACTATTGAATCGAGAGATTAGTAGGATAAAGCCTGGATAGTGAGGTTAGACTCAGGAGAGCTAATCTCTACCTTAGAACTTGAATTCCCTGAATCGGATAGATAAACCACTGAGTTTGCATCTTTTGAAAGACCCTTGCATGTAAAGCAATCCCAAAGCCTGCAGTGTTTATCATTCATAGTACAACCGCTTTTCGTTATTTGCTTTATCACGTTTCATCACATTCTCATATTTTCTCTAGATCTAGATTTGGATTGGAATCTGATTCAGTTGTTTACTTGTCCCTGCGTTCGACCCTAGCTACTACACACGATCCGTACACTTGCGGTATTTGTTGAGTCTAGGAATATTATTACTTGATAGATTTCTACACCTAGATTTACGACATCAAGTTTTTGGCACCGTTGCCGGGGACAATTTAGGCAACAGGATTAGATTCTATCTAGTCTGGGTCTTGTTT